>NW_022995749.1:4830641-4968950 GCF_900245975.1 Drosophila guanche | reverse complement strand
GCAGGCAGCTGGGAGAGCCACAGCGACTGATTTCAAGTCGAGCCCAAAGCTGTCTGCCTTCGGAATGGAAAGAGGAGGAGACTCACTTCCCATTGCCAAGAACTTGAACCAGAAATGTTGTCATTTTACCCCGTAAGCGTAGAGAGCTAGGGCTTGTTGTTTAGAATGTGATTCAGTAAATGGAAGGAAGATTATGGAACATACTAAATATCTTTCTTCTTGAATTGGAAATACTTTCAATCCCAAAAGTGAGTTTTAAATAATTTCCTAGTATTTTTCCATTTATATTTTAGCATAAAGGTATCTTTAAGTCGTACCTAAAGGCACTTGCTTACTAATAGCTTGTTTTTTTGTGTTGTGCACAGCTGAAATTTCGCTTGCCGTTCAGGTTTCTTACTGATGACGTCGTCGTGGATGTTGTCGTGAATGTTGTTGATGATTTTTTTATATGAAACAAATGTACGATTGAGTGTAAGTGTGTGTGTGTGAGCCATGTGCTCAGTGTATGTAATACGCATAAATAAATAATAAATAAATAAATATAATTTCAATTAATTTGTTGCATCACCTCATCGTTGCGGCTCTATGTTGGGGGTGTTGTTCGCATTTACTCGTTTTAATTTGTGTGTTTTTGTATTGTTTTTTATGTGCGTAAGTTATTTATGTTCTGTTGTTTGTGGACAGAAGATTTATGCGTGCATCTGAAACAAAGAATTCGGTGTTCAATTAAGGCAATTGCTGGATGAAGGTCAGTCAGGCGAAAATGCTTTCGTGATGGCAGAACCCATAAATGGAATGCATAAATAAATAAAAATTGAATTTGATGTATTGAATGTTGTCTGTTTTTGTGTTATTTTGCTACACTTTTTACTTGTATTTTTAAATTGATTGCTGCTAAAAATATCCAAGCATGCCGCACATTTTTATATATTTTCCAAATTCTTCTGTTGAATTTTCACATTTCTTTTATTTATTTATGCTCTCCAGCAACCCTTTCCCAGTGAAATTTTCTGTCAAATTTATGCATTTTCCTATGAACAAGAGCGAGCACATCCAATATATTATACAGCCATATCTTTGTCTATGTTTGCGTAGCAAAAATTCTTTTACCGAAACAAAAAGAAATATATTCAACAATTTGCATACACATACTCGGGGGCATAACAAATTCCCCCGACTCTGCCATACACACGAGTATGTAGTACATTAAATTTGTATGTATTTAGTTGCCCGTATCGGCAACAAATTGTTGAATATTTTTATCAACTTCTAAATTACAGCGAAATAGCACACACAAATTGTTTCAAAACCGAAACCACATTCTGATTACACATCCAAAAGGGGCAGCAAAAAGCTACAACTTTGTTTTTTACGCACCCAAAAAGAATCAACTGAAATGTTTATATGGACCTTCAATTTATTTTCAATTTTTATTCAAGTGTCTGTGCCGTGCGATTTTCTCAGCGTCTTTTCATTGTGAGCGGTGTTTTCGAATTGAATTCAATTCGCTGAGCATCATCACAGCAGAACACCAGCAGAGCAGAGCAGAGCAGTGGGGCAGACACTTTGAGTTTTGAGCGAAAGCTCTGCGCATTTCGCGTGTAAAAAGCTCCGTGACGCCACACACACAGTGGAGCTGGCTTGCCTGCCTGCCTGCCTGCCTGCCTGCCTGCCTGCCAGTGTGGATTTACAGTGGAGGGTGACAGACAGGCAGGCAGGCAGGCTTGTTGGCGCCATTGAAAGCCCCAGCAGTGGCCTGGGCATCCATCACTGTGCAGCCTGGTTGAGCATCATTATCATTGCCAACAATTAATTATGAAATCAAACTACAAGTGCCACAAAAGGAGTAGTGCTCTAAATGGCTTTGTTTCCGTTGTTCTGTTCTTTTGTTCGACAGTGTAATGAGATTTGAATGCCTAGATCCTGTGTCCAAGTAGTGCCGTAATTGTTATTGCTGCTGGGCAATGGTCTGGGCTTCCTCTTAGGCTGCAATATAATCTTTGGCATCGCTCCCTGTGTGTCGTGTAATTAGCCAGCAGTTTGGGAGCCACTGTGGCGACCTGGTGCGGGTGCCGTGACGCACACAGCCGCACTAATTTTCAGTTCTGTGTGCACTCATGTATAAGGATTAAGCGGTACTTTTTTTGTTGGTAATTCTCTCACTCTCATCTCCACGCTGTCTCCCTCCCTTTTGAAACTTTTTCATAAATATCAAATGGAGCTGTGGCACGTGAGGTATGTGTAATAATCGTGGCATATGCATTTTTAATGCCACAATGGGATATCGAAGGGCACACAAAGTGGGTAGCATAGTGGTAGCATAGGGTGAAATTGAAAAGGCATACAATGTGGCAGAAAGCAACTATGTGGATACGGTGAGGCACAGAGAGCAACTATGTGGTCAACATTCCGACGTAAAAATATGCGCCAACAAAGGATGTGTGATAACTCAATGAAATGAAACGTATGGCAGGCAAGAATGTGGCCCTAGGCAGCAGCCTCTGTGCTGAAAATGATGCATTGACAATTCCGAAGAGAAGAATATGGAAATTATGCATAAATAAATTGCAAATACTTACGGAGAGGAATTAAATGCTTCCGAACTGAAAGCATATTATTTTATGCTATTTGCAATAATTATCCTATCAATAAAACTTTTGTGGACACATTTTATTAATGTGAGAAAATTGATTATTAATTGTTTTAATACAAAAATTGCAAAATAAATATTGTGCACTTTGATTTATACCAAGGTGTCCATACAAACAAATTAAAAGAACTAAATAAGTCTTTTGGAATTATCTGTAATATAAATATGAAAATATTCTTACAGTTTCTACTTTTTCATAGCAAATCAATTGGCTTCGGTAAATTATGATAGCGTAGGAGTAAATATTAAAATTGCCTGACATATTTTCCCCTCCTTGAACACCTAAATACTTGACCATGCCCCATAAAATATAAATGTTTAAAC
Source organism: Drosophila guanche (assembly GCF_900245975.1). Taxonomy (NCBI): domain Eukaryota; kingdom Metazoa; phylum Arthropoda; class Insecta; order Diptera; family Drosophilidae; genus Drosophila; species Drosophila guanche. Next base: position 4,965,976 of record NW_022995749.1, on the reverse strand, counting down.
GTTTTTATGAGCGTAAAAAATGTAAAACTTTCACTGAGAGGGAACGGCACTCTTGCCTGTTAAATTTGTGCTGGAAAACATTCCCTTTTTCCAGCAAAAACACCAATAAAATAAGCGCAAGTCCTTGCACTTGAGGATGTTTCCTTTATAGGCAAAGAGCAAATTAGCAGCAAAAAGAGTCTCTTGAATATGGCCTTCAACACACACAGCACTTAGCACACTCAACCAGCCACCTGCCCACACACACATACACACAGAAAATGTCTGACTGCAGGGCATGGAATGCAAGGAAGCAAAAGAGCTTCACTGAAGGACACGTGCGGGGGTTTTCCAGGCAAATTGCAGCCAAGAGTTGTCGGGTTGTCGGATTGCCGGATTGCCGGATGCGGGTACTCGCTTGTCAATTATCCGCATCCGTGGCTTATCCTCAGTTGTTTCTCAATTACGAATCAACTCAGCTCAACTCCCACTCAATTGTTAATGAGAAACATTGTCAGCCGCGGGGGAAATATGTTAACTTATTTGCTGCATGTCCTGGCTACATCCTTTGCGGTGTCTGCTTTGCGTCTTCATTTAATTGCTCTATAAATATTGTATTTTGCCAAGCTCTGATTTTATCAGGGAACCACTCTGGCACCCCCTTTGGGTGGGTTTGGCTGGTGTGTCTTTATGACTCTGCCGTAAAACCAAATTCAAAACTAAACTGTGACAATTTCCAGCCCATCAAACAGGTCACAGGGTCACAGCCGCCTTGGCTTTTATTGAGCGCACAATGTAAACAAATTGGAAATATTTTCTTTCTGTTTAGTTTGTCCGTAGCATCATGGGAATGTAGCAAGAAAATTGCGTCACATTTGCCTTTGATTTATGGAGCAAGTCGAAAGGGAGCTCAGGGCAGGGCCCGGCCCACCGAAGGTAAGACAGTGGACCAGCAGCCAGAGGAAGCATCTTTGATTGCAGGCCAATGTGCTGGGGGAATAGATACATTGAAGAGCAAGCAAATGAGGTCAGAATTGAATTAAGCTCAACGGGTAATGCAAGGTCTTGTCAATAGGAAATTCTAGAGCAGAAAGTTTAGTTTGTGATTTCAAGTTGTGCGTTTTATTGATTGAAAGATGTGTGCCACCATTTCTCATCTTAGATTTCACACCCAAATGACTCACTTTAGCGAGAACGAACAATTAAATGACTCTTAAAAACAGTGTGCCTGAAGCGTAGTTTTGCCAGTGCCAGTTATGGCAGAGACCTTTAATTTACTCGTTAAATTCTAATCACTTGAATGAATCACGTTTCAGCCAGACCTCCCCAAGGGCCCAAAATTCTTGTTCGGGAAAAAGGTTTTTTGCCAAAAGACTCCTTGGCAAAGGTTGTTACACATATGCAGATGATGTGCACGTAAAATGGCCGCTGGGATACATATAAAATAACTGAAATAGAAGCAGCACTACAAGCACACTACGACGACTGACTGCATAGTAAAGTTTTGCCACACAGTTTATCCATTTCCATTAAGTTTTTGCCTCCCTGGCGAGTGGGCCATTATTGGGCTTTGATATCAGTCCAAAGCAAACTTGACATTGGCCGGCACTCTCTACTGACCAGCAGTACACATGGGTTGTAAGGGAATGTCTCTGGCCTTATGAATTATACACAAGGGTTGGGGTGATTCCTTTTTGTGTGTGTTGGTTATTGCCCCTGAAATGCCGACAAGTCTCGGCACAAAATAACGAAATAGGGTAACACGCACGGAAATCGTTGATTGAGGCAGTAAAAAACAAAGGAAAAAAAGGAAACTTTGGAAGCCAAAGCAACATCATTAAGGCAGTTCAGTGGGGTCAACGATTGTCATGTTGGAGTATTTCGAAAGGGAAAAAAATGCACGTAAATACGCAATTACTTCGCCGTTTTAGTATGTATGGATTTTTTCTCTCTGTTAAACATTTTGGGTACATTTCTTGTAGCTAAGAATCTGTTTACTTTGGGGCATATTTTAGGCAAGATTTAAGACATTAACAACGTTACATTAATACTCTTATTCAAATAATCCCCTAGGCTGAACTTCCCTTTGCTCCAACTCTATTGAAACACTGTCACTAAAAAGTTTTGCAGCTTAAATTTGTCTCTTTGAAGCGCCTAACAAGGCGTCCATCCTGCTCTCCATCTCCCCTTTATCTTCCCTCTATCATCACTCTTTCTACCCTCTGCCACCCCTCTTATGTCACCCCATCATATGGGTAAGAGAAAAAGCGCCACATTTTATTTTTCACATGATTTTTCCTCTCTAGAGGACAAACTTTACCAAAAACTCAAACACGAAACTTATTTTTCAACTCGACTTGTCACCAGCTTTAAGGAGCAGCAGCAGGAGGAGTAGAAGGAGCAGGAGCAGTGGCAGGAGTGAAAAATGTCTCTGCTGTTGGCAGAGTGGGTGCTGTTTTGTTTTGTGGCCAACCACCAGACCCCGAGCCGCTCTAATGTGTCCACATTTTAATTACCCTTGATGTTGAGTGCGAAGAAGAGATGGAGACCAAAAAGTAAAGCGGGGAACACAACAGCCGCAGCACAAAAAATGTTGAAGGATTCATGGAAACGCTCTGCTTTTCATAAATATTTCAAATGCCTGCTCGGTACTGCCGCCTGCCTGGTGACAGTTCATGCCGCAACTTGACATTGCGTTTCAGCTTTTACCTTTATTTCTGTGTGACACAGAGCACTGGCATGAGTACTCGTATGTGTGGCGAATTTCCATGGCAAAATGGACACAGAACTCCCCTTTGCAACCAATGAGATGCGAGATGGCCGTGTCTCTGGAGGCGCGATTAGAGCTAGAGACCATTTCGCAGGTGGGACTCCCCCACTGTGCACCCCACTTAGGACTTTTGCATTCTTAATGCTGTTGCTCGCCCTAGCTTGCAGCCAGTTTGAGAGTCACTTGCCTGTGTCTATGCGACTGTCCGCCGAAGTGTAACCAATGTCAATGGGTTGCCAAAAATAAATTCGAAGTGTTCACCCCGGCACACAGCACAGCACACAAGTCGCAATATTGATTCGATAAAAGTCGCGCGCGAATTTTCCCTTACAGCAGCAAAGAAAAGACTTTTCCGCTTTTGGTGGATCTCACATTTTCCGCAAAAGGAGTTGACGCTTGTACGCGACTCGCACAACTAAATATGCGGCAAGGTGAAAGCGAAATTCACGTTGCCTACGCCATATCACTCATACGCTGTGTTTGACCTACATCCTGTGGCAGACGTGAATGCGAGACAGGGAGAGAGCGTGGCAGAATGAGTGCAAGAGCGAGCTTTCAGCTAGAGTGTTTTTGTACCTTTGCTAGACTTTTGTTTACGTTCTCAGCTATTTTTGGCGCCAAAATAGAACAACTGTTGCAGTGTGTGTTTACACAGGCGCTGCAAGGGGGTGGAGTACATACAACGCCTCCCGTCATTTAAGTGGGCTAAAGCAACAGTCCGAGTAAAGAAATATTTTTGCAGATGTTGGTTGCAATTTTAATCATTGCATGATGCTCAGGCCGATTTGTTTGTAATAATTATAACTTTATTCATATAAATTGCATTTTATTTGTACTTTAAATAAACAAATCGATCTCACAATGTAAATGTCTTATGCAAGCTTTTACATGACATGTAAAAAGCTTTAGCTAGCTCTCTGGCAGTAAAAAAGCTGCGTATCTCTGTCTCTCTCTCTCTCTTTCGATTAAAGTGTTTGTGGAGATTGAATTTTGTAGAGTATCGCAGCTGTGAAAACAAATTAAATCCGTTAAATCTTTTGATCGTTTCGTGGATATTATAGTGCCAAACGGCCTTAAATTCAATGAGCATTTTCTTCAAACAATATCTGTTAATCTGCTTGTAGGATTTAAGGATTAATAATACAGCTATTAATACTTGGACTACAAAATTATCTCAGACCAAACAAAATCTAGAAAATACAAATAAAAATTCATAATAAATTCAGAAAATTCTCTGTGCAATCTTTAGTCTTAAATATTAAAATAATATTATATTTTGTTGTATGTTAGTCTTCCCAAACTGGTCTAAAAACAATTAGCGCTGAGTTTGACTTTCTTTACCATTTTAAAAATCAATACATAAAACTTTATAACAATAAATCTACAAAGAAAGTTTATGCAAATGCAAATAAAATTAAACTCTAGTCGAAAATTCGACAGCCATAAATCGCAATATTCTAAAGCTAATTTACATTTTAAATAAAAACCCTGTAGTACAGTGTAAGCTTGTTCTCAAACTTTCAGTGCTCTCTCCCCATCATTCTCTCTCTCTCTCTCTCTCTCTCTTTCACTGCCATTCAGTATACCAAACATGAAGCTTGGAGCATTCCGTTACGGCCAGTGCATTGAGTCGGTTGTGTTTTCGTTCGTTCGTTCGTTCGTTCGTGTCTGCCGTTCAGTTTCGTTCCTTCTTTTTTTTGTGGGTAATTCTGCACGTGTTGACTGCTTCGGAGTGGCAGACAAATCACACAGCAGTGGAAAATAATTAATGCTGGAGTAGTGCTTGTAAGTGCTCTGATGATTTGTTTAATTTTAAAGTGAATTAATTCAGTTTGTCGCCCTTTTTGCCCGCCCGGCAATTGTCTCTCTCTCTCTCTTTCTCGCTGTCTGTCGTTCGCGTAATAAATGGCATAAAAATACATACTGTGTGCGTGTGTGTGAGACTGTGTGAGCACTTGGCTTTTGGTGCTTGCTGCTTCCCCACCCCTTCCACTGAATCGTCCACCAATATGCTGTCTGTCTGTGTCGCCGTCTCCCTTTTGGTTTTACGTCATTAACCGTTATTTAATTTGGTTATGCTCCCATGAGGGAGAGTGCAACAGTGAAAGAATTTGCAGTGCCATGCCGGTTATCCCCTCCCCCGCGAGCAACTTCTGTCAGGCAACCACTTGTTTGCCTGCGCGGGTTTCGGCTGCGAGTTTCGCCGATACCGTTTGCCTTTCTGTATGTGTGTGTGTACGAGTACAAGTGGCTGTGCCGGTAAAACAAAAATTAATCACTGTTTTTACAGTTGGTTTTTGTTTTCACAGCAATAGCAGCAGCAAAAGTTTTTGCCGAAAAGTTATCAATAATACGAGTACGGGTGCTCGTAATTGCACTGCCATTGTGAGTCGCTGTTTGTATTTCATTTCGATTGAAATCTTTGCGTCTGATATGTGAAACGGTAAATTGAGTGAATGGGTAGGAGCACAACTGTTGCGCACAGCAGCAAGCTAACTGTAAAACGAGCTGGGAGAGAAGCGAAGTGAAGGGAGAGAGAAGCAAAGCCTAGAATTTAGTTGTGGAAAACGTGGTCTGCAAATGTGCAAAAAATGACAAAGAGATTAAATCTGATCGTAGATTTAAAGTGAAAATATATAATTAATATCTGCAATAAATGTATAAATGAAACTAAAAGGAAGAACACTTCATAGCCAAGTACCTTCAAAAGTCAGGCATTTCTACCTAACCTAACCTAAACTAATCTAATGAATAAAATACACACCCTTTAGCCGGCTGACGCGCATTCTAATCAACTGTTAAAACGAACATACATTGGGGGTACATGTACATATACATAGTATATATATAACAAAAAATATGTGGGCCAACTAGCGCTCATTTTATCATTTCTTTGAGCGCTGCCAGATAATTCTAATTACTTAATTAATCGCACTCATTATGTGGGTTTAGCTCGAGCGCAGTGACGGACAGAAAATTCAATGAATTTCTATTTACGTAAATTAAAAGCCATTGATTGGATAGCATTCACTCGAACAATTAAGAACTATCAAGTGAAATAGGAAGATTCCACTGCCACAAGGCCTAGCCCTCATAAATGGTTGATGTTGCCTCACTTTAATTTACTGGAACAACACTGTTAGCTGAGAACTTGCAATGTTTGAAACTTTTCCTCGTCAGGCTATCATGGGAAAACTTTCCATGCAAAAAGTGAAATTTCCGTTGACCAAAAAGTGGGTCAAACTGTGTGTGTAGTCTGGCACATGGCACCTTGGCTTATGACCTTCCCAAAAGCAATAGAAAACAAAACTCAGTCTGGTGTGTGTGGCTTATCTTGTGCAGGTCTCTGGACTTTTGCTTACCAATTCATAAAAATTATGATTATTGCCATGGTGTAGCATTGAGGGATGAGTACTCGCACACGTCCACGTACGTGTCTCAAAATGCGTTTTGATTTACGATCTTCGTGTCGCATGCTATCAGTTACAGACAATGCAAATAAACATGGCTCAAAGCTAATGACCGATATCAAACGGTGTGACTGACCCTCTCATCTGAAGAGAGAAGAGTGTGTATCTGTGTGGGTTTATGCTGAGCAAAGTTCGTTTTGTCTTGTCTTTTTAAGGTGCACGTTCGTGCTCGTAGTATGCGTATTTCTTGCTGAATTGGTATTATCTTGGATGAAGAATTGTGAAGAATTATCTTACAATGGGTCATAATGTTGTGGGAAGAGTGGGAGGTATTTTGGGAAACTTTAAGGAAGGGATATGTCTGTCGAAGATGGATCATGCCTACGATCATTTATTAATCCAATTCAGAGTCTAATCATACCATATCTTGAGTAAGAAAAAAGGCAATGCATTCATACCTATTGCTTTTCTAATTCCTGGGCATGTTTACTGTGAGAATCGCCATAATAAATACACAACTTTAGCTTCTTCGATCTTTTCTGTGTTTAAAGTATGGATTTAAGTTTTTAATTAAGGTTTCACTTAACCCTGATAAGTGACAGAAGTGACTCCTAAATGTATTAATTTTCCACTCTTTCTGAGTCTGTTTTGGTTTTATTTATACATTTTCCACAGCTTTGTCTTTACAGCCATGTGCTGCTGTTATATCCATGTTCTAGGCTTATCATAGTAAAAACTTTTCATGTAAATGAAATCAATCTACAAGTGGCAGCTAAGTGTTCCCAAAGCCACTGTTGCTGTGCGCGGAGTTTTGCCTTTTGTTTATTATTAAAACTGGATTTAAACCGGTTGAGATTACCAAGTGTGTCTGAACCGATTAAGTGCTAAAATATTGGCATTTTCAACTCGTTTTACTTACAAAAATTCAATGATAACTGCGTACCGAGTGCACATAATCTTTGCTATAATGTAATCCCTTACTAATTGGGTTATAAGTTATTGCTCAAGGTCGTAGCTGATAAGCAACCAGAGCACAGAACAGATCAGCGTAGCACTTGGCACAGCATATAATACAATAATATATCATCCTATAGGGTATTACTTGCAGCCTGCTGATTGCCTTATCAGAATCGTGCACGCTGGAATGAAAATCGCAGACGTTTTTTTCTTTTATGTTTAACATGAGTTTAGTTTCTGATTGTCGCCACAGGTGGAAGCGCAGACACGCTGAAGCAGCAAGCCACATGATAATATGGATAGCAGTCCAAAGCCGGAACGTAAAAATCCGCGTCATGGTGCAAATATCTTCTCACAGTTGATATTTGTATGGGCGCTGCCATTGCTCTACCGAGGATCTCGTCGCGGCCTAAACACAGATGATCTAACGGAGTGCCTTGAGGAGGATCACTCGGAGCAGCTGGGCGATCGTTTGGAGGAGTAAGTGGCTGCTTAATGTTCGCTTAAATCACACTGAAACTCTCTTTTAGTGAGTGGTACAAGGAGGTGGAGCGTGCACATCGCAAATCCAAGAAGCCGCGTCTCAGGAATGCTTTATTTCGGTGCTTTCTGGGTCCCACGATCGTTAATGGACTTATTTGCTTGATTTATATAGTGATCAAGTGAGTGAAAGAAAATGCCAGATTTTGTATGTTATTTAATCTTTTTTTGCACCCCTTTTAGAACCCTCATACCCGCGGTACTGGCACAGTTATTGCTGCAGTTTCAAAAGCTGCCAGATCCGGTCGCAGGCGTCAAGGAATTATCTTTAACTGAGACGCTGAATAGAACTGCACGCGCCATAGGCACGGTGGCCAAGGCTGTGGCAGATCTAAGCGGCACAGGCAGCGAAGGTAAGCAGCTCGAAGTTCGAAGTTGCAGCTTTAGCATAAATCAAATTTACTTGCAGCTAATTCCCCCAATGCCATAAGCGAAGGTGATGTCAGCAAGGAGTACATACAACTCTCCAACGCGGAGTCTTACCCCAGCAATGCCAGCGTTCTGCGTAATAGCTTCGAGCAGGCCACTGACTACGTTTGGAATGATGCCTACAGTCTGGGCTGTGTGCTTGTGGGCTCTACGCTCTTTGGCTGCTTTCTGCTGCATCATGTGGATCTGCGTCAGCGGCTGATGGGCGCACGCATGCGCATTGCCTGCTGCTCGCTGATCTATCGCAAGACACTCAGACTCTCCATGAAGACGGCGGGTCAGACGCCAGCGGGTTACCTCATCAATCTGCTCTCGAACGATGTAAATCGTTTGGATTATGGCTTCATATTTATGCACTGGATATGGATAATGCCCATGCAGGCGGTGCTCACGTGTTACCTCATTTGGCTGCGCATTGGCATCCCGGCGCTGGTGGGTGTCATTGGATTGCTGTTGAAGACCATACCCGTGCAGACGGCGCTCAGCAAGCTGACGTCTGTGTTGAGGATGCGGATTGCAGAGCGCACGGACGCACGTGTGGGCATCATGAATGAGCTGGTGCAGGGCATACAGGTGATCAAGATGTATGCCTGGGAGCGACCCTTTCAGGCAGTCGTCGCTGAGGCGCGACGCAGCGAGATCCAACAGATACGCTATGCATCGTACCTGCGTGGCTTCTACCTCAGCACCATGGTGTTCACGGAGCGTTCCACACTCTACATCACCCTAGCAGCAGCTGCTCTCATGGGTCAGCCCATCACCGCGGACTTTGTGTTCTCCGCGGCCAGCTACTATAACATTCTGCAGCTGGTGGCTGCCATTTGGTATCCCCTTGCCATTAGTTTCGGTGCCGAAGCATTGGTCTCGCTGCGGCGCATACAGGACTATCTACAGCTGGAGGGACGCGATGAGAAAACACACGGATTGACGCACAAGCAGAATCGGGAGGGTGGCGATACGCGGGCTGTCATCCTCAAGGACATCAATGCCAGTTGGGACATTGAGAAGCCGCTGGCACAGCGCACGCTCCAAGGCATCAATCTGCAAATCGAAAAGGGTCAACTCTGCGCCGTAATTGGTACTGTTGGAGCTGGCAAGAGCTCGCTGCTGCAGCTGCTGCTGGGCGAGCTGCCAATCATTGATGGTGGCGTCGTCATCCAAGGGGATCTCTCATATGCCGCCCAGGAGCCGTGGCTCTTCACGGGCACCGTGCGCAAGAATATACTCTTCGGAGAGGAGTACGAGCGGAAGCGCTATCAGGAGGTGGCACGTTGTTGTGCGCTCACCACGGACTTTCAGCAGCTGGCCAACGGCGACAAGACGGTGGTGGGGGAGCGTGGCGCCTCGCTCTCGGGTGGCCAGCGTGCGCGCATAAGCTTGGCTCGTGCAGTGTACAAACCCGCCTCGATCTACCTGCTGGATGATCCACTTAGCGCTGTGGATGCGCATGTGGGACGACATTTGTTCGATGAGGTCATAGGACCACGCGGACGCTTGGCACAACAGAAGGCCACGCGTGTGCTGGTCACGCATCAGGTGCACTTTCTGGCCGAGGCGGACGTGATTGTCATTGTGGATCAGGGACGGATACTGAGGAAGGGCACCTATGAGGAGCTGATCAACAGCGAACTGGACTTTGGCAAGCTGCTGGAGCGACCCAAAGAGGATGAGACAGAGACTAGCAGCAGACTGAACACATCATCGCCCACGATCAGTGGCCATGAGCTGGAGGATGAGGATGAGGACATACCCTACATCGATGGCGTGCGCGATGGCTATCAGCCGTTGCGGAAACAAAGCAACTCCACGCATGGCAGCAAATCGGTGAGTAGAAGTCCACAAGCAAAGGTTGCCACAGCTAATGCTCCATTCCACAGCTAAACAGCAGCGATCAAACGGACTTGGATCAGGATGAGGATGATTTGGCGGAGGCGCAGGCCTCGGGTGGCATCTCGCCGCGCGTGTGGTACGAGTATTTCCATGCGGGCAGCACTTTCCTGAGCTTTAGCTTTATGGTTTTCGTCATGCTGATGTCACAGGTGGTGTGCAGCAGCTCGGACTTCTTCTCGAACATCTGGACACAGCAGGAGCATCAGCGTACGCTCGGCGAACCCACCAGCTTCACCACCTTCGAGTGCATGTACATCTACGGTGGTCTCATCATTGCTGTCGTCATTATGACCACTTTTCGTGGGTTTTTGTTCTTTAAAACCTGCATGCACGCGTCCAAGGTGCTGCATGATCGCATGTTTGGCTGCATTTTGCATGCCACAATGCGGTTCTTCGACACGAATCCATCGGGCAGAATTTTGAATCGCTTCTCCAAGGATATGGGCGCCATTGATGAGCTGCTGCCGCGTGCCATGATGGACTTTATACAGATTGCCTTGGTCATGTTTGGCATCCTAATTGTCATCTCTGTGGTCAACCCGGTGCTGATGGCTGCCATGCTTGTGGTGGCCGTGATCGATATGCTCATTCTGAAGCTGTACCTGCGACCATCGCAGGATTTGAAGCGATTGGAGGGCATTTGCCGCAGTCCTGTCTTCTCACACTTGAGTTCATCGCTGTCCGGACTGGCCATCATACGCTCGCGACAGCTGCAGGATGTGGTGGCCAAGGAGTTTGATCTGCTGCAGGATGTGCACAGCAGCGTTTGGCAGCTCACGATGGCGGTGAATACAGCGCTGGGTCTGTGGCTGGACTGCGTCAGTTGTGTCTTCCTCACGACGGTCACCTTTAGCTTTATTATCAGCAATGAATGTGAGTACCAGGCCGAGCGCCTTTGTTGACATTTTCTTGACAGCTTTCTCTTGATTTTTCTCAGCCACTTACAGCGGCAATGTGGGCCTGGCCATTTCCCAGGCCATGATACTCACGGGCATGGTGCAGTATGGCGTACGACAGGTGGCCGAATCGCTGCAGCAAATGACCAGCGTGGAGCGTGTTCTGCAGTACACCGAACTCGAGCAGGAACCGGCTGTAAGTGAGAAGGAGCCACCCGCACAGTGGCCCAGCCATGGGCAGGTGGAGCTGCGTGACATGAGCTGTCGCTACGATCCGAATGGCTCGCCGGTGCTCAAGCAGCTCAGCCTCACCATCGAAGCGGGCTGGAAGGTGGGCATTGTGGGACGCACAGGCGCTGGCAAATCCTCGCTAATTGGCGCGCTCTTTCGACTGGCACACATCGAGGGTGGGATCTATATCGATGGCATAGATACGGGCAGCATTTCGTTGGAGATTCTGCGCACGCGCATCTCGATTATACCCCAAGATCCGGTGTTGTTCTCGGCCACCATTCGCTATAATTTGGATCCCTTTGAGCGCTACACGGACGCTGAGTTGTGGCACGCGCTGGAGGATGTGGAGCTGCGTGGCGCCATACCTGGACTGGACTACATGGTCACGGAGCGTGGCAGCAACTTTAGCGTGGGTCAGCGACAGCTGCTGTGTCTCGCACGGGCCATACTGAGGAACAACAAGGTGCTGGTGCTGGATGAGGCCACAGCCAATGTGGATCCACAGTGAGTGCTGCAAGCTGTTCTCCCAGTTGTTTTGGTTTATTCAGCATTTATTTTCTCTACCCAGAACTGATGCCCTCATCCAACGCACCATTCGGGTTAAGTTCCAGCAGTGCACTGTGCTCACGGTTGCCCATCGGCTGCACACAGTCATGGATTCGGATCGCATAATTGTCATGGATGCCGGCACAGCTGTGGAGTTTGATGTGCCCCACTTGCTGCTCAAAAAGTCACGCGGACATCTACGACAAATGGTTGAAGCCACCGGCAGTGAGGCGGATGGACTGAAGAAGGTGGCCAGCGATACGTTCAAGCGCATGCAGCGACAAAGGGAGAGCCAAAGGGAGCGGCAGGATGAGCAGCAGCAGGGGGAGTAAGTGGCCGTGGGGGGACAACCCCACCGTGATACGCATTTACCCGCACAGCTCACAGCTGCACGTACCAAAATGATTTTTTCTTTGCTTTACATTAATTCATACATATTATGTATGTAATTTACATATTTCCATGTACTTAGCCTTTAGTTTAGGTTTTTTGACTAACGAAAAGTCTTGATTGTGTGCTGCCCTTATATGTATTGTATTTAGTTATTAAATATGTTTAAACTCTGCACTCAAAAAGAGAGAAAACGCCAGTGAAAATGTACCACAAAAAATGTACGCAACATGACATACATAAAACTTCACTCATTTGTTGTAAATGTACTCATATTAAATATTGAAATATACTTTGTATATGCCCCCAACCAACCCTTGGCGTTTTTTCTTTGATTTGCAATTTATTAAAATATATTAAATAATTGTGGCTAAAATGTGTTAAAATTCCTTGAGGCTAAAATTATTTTCTGGGTGATTTGGAGGCTGCTTTCAGTTTGGTCTCCCAACTCCCGAGGGTTGTCTGTGTGGGAGCATCTGTGGAGGATGTGGCTCGGACAATCTGCGGCTGTTGTGTCGCCCTGCTGCCGCTTTGCTGCTGCTCCCTGGAGCCGCTCTGCTCCTGCTGCACTGAACCAAATGGCACCGGCGGCGTTCCATCCGGATAATTGATCAACGAAATGCGACTCTCGCCCGAAAACAATTGCGAATTGGAGGCCGAGGGCAAGGGCACCGATTGTGTGGTCAAGCCATTGGCAGACTTTTCCTGCACCGTCTGGAAAGAGCCGCGCGGCGTCGATGTCTTTTGTCGATCTGTGGTGGCGCCCGTGCCATGACCCAGGCTGGGGCTCTGCGGCGAACTGGAGCGGGAAAGCGAGTCCACCAGCGAGTGCAGAAAACTGCTCTTCAGCGAATCATCCGAGCTGTCCACACAATGCTTGAGCAGCTCGCGCGTGAGAAATTCGCGCAGATTCAGCGTGCGACCAATTTGACTGGCATCCTGGGCGGAACGGTCGGAGGCTCTGACCGAAGTGACACTCCGACCGCCACGCAAGCGACTTGGATGCGAGTCGGGGGAACTGGCGCCGCTGCTGCTGTCCCGCTGCCGTTGCCGCCCCAAGGTGTTCCACTGCACGCCAATGCGCTGCAGTTCATGGTCCAGCTCGCGCGACAAACTGCTGCCCGTGAGCTGCTCAATGCCGCTCTCATTGGGCGGCTCAGTGGAGTCGGGTGGCACGCTCTCCCGGCGCGTGCTGCTGGCCACCTCCTGCGTGGTGATTACTTCTGTATGGCCATCCGAACGCCGTACCGTGGACTTGATGATGCGACGCTGACGCAGCTCCTTTTCCACATCAAACGAATCTGAGGAATTATGCTCCAGGCTGGCCGTATCAATCATTTCTCTCTGCTCTGCGGGCAGCTGTTGCATGTACGTCCGTCGATCGGGAAACTCCTCAATGGGCACGCTGTCCAGTCGCAATTGTCGCATCAGCTCGCCCGTTGTGACAATGGCTTGGTCCGTCTCCTCCACATGTAATCGGGTGGTCGTTACGTTCCTTAGATACGCATTGATGCTGGGAAACTCGCGGTAGTTGAGGCCGCCGCACTGCTGATTGATGGCCTGCACGAGCTCATCGAAGTCCGCCTTGAGTTGCTGACTTTGATCAGCATCCAAGTGGGACAAATCCAGCTGCAGCTCCCGCGCATAATCATCGAAATTGGGAAACGGTTTGGGCACTGGCGTGGCCGCCACCAAATGCGATTGGCCTGGCGTCTCCACCTCTGCGATGGTGGACAGTTCGTGTGCCAGTTCATCGGCATTCAGCTGTGGGCTATAGCGGCGCATGGTGGCCGGTGGAGCTCTGCCACGTCGATGAGTGGTTGCGGCTGGCTCTGCATCGGCCGGCACCTGACCCAAGGCTGTGATGGGTCGCGACTCGGAGATGCCACTGTCTCGGCTGGCCGCTGTTGACTTGTTCTTTGTGAGTGGCAGCGCCTCAGAGGTGGAGGGCGTTGTGTTGTCACTGCGATCAGAGATGGTCCTAGATCTCGCCGCCCGCTGTGTCTGCTTCTGCGGCTGCTCCTGAACGGCTGGCAGCTCCAAGTACTCCGTGGACAGTCGTTCGCCTTCGCTGGCCGAGGTGAGTGTGACCTCCACCAGTCGCTGCTTCTCCTCGCGCACTTTGGTTATCAGATCCGTGAGCTCGGCTATGCGATGCGTGCAGTTCTCGGTGAGCTGCGCATAGCGTTCGATGTGCCCATCAGCTGGCTGCTGCTGGCTCGCCACCGCAGACTGCGATGTGCGCTTGGCTGGCGGAGCTAGGGTAACTGATTTTCTGGTTGGACTTGAACGGTTGCTGCTGCTGGGACGGGGTTGTGCTTTCTCCTTGTGCCTTTTGGCTGGCTCCTTGGTCGCGGGCAGCTGCTTGTTGGCCAAACGTTTGTTCCATATTTTATCAAAGGTCTGCATGCTGCTTTCTTTATCCTGCTGACTGCGCAGCGTGTCCTCCAGCTCGTTGACAAAACTGCGATTGTCCTGTATAAAGTTCTGCACACGCTCCATGCGCAGTCCGTCTGCCACAGTCTCCTCTGGCTGCGCCACGCTGACACTCCCTTCGGGTGTCATGTTTCGCGATACATTTATGATCGATGGCTCGGGCGTGGGCACTTCCGAGCTGCTCACGCTCAGCTCCTGCACGGAGCGACGTGTCATGCCCAGCAGTCGCTGGATGTAGTGCGCAATCATGGGATCCACTTGAGTGGGCGGCCCCTCCGTTGCCGACGCTGGCGGATCCACATTTTTGTAGCTAATTGGCGGCAGACTGCGGTACGCTGTGGAGTTCGAATCAATGGAGTTTTGGCGCTGCGGCTCCGTGGCTGGCAGCGCCTCCGTTGAGGCTGGTTCCTTGGCTGCCTCGATGGCTGTGGATCTGGCTTTTGGTTTGGGTTTACACTGCTTCACAGTGCCATCGCTGTTGACTTTGATGATGATCACTGGCTTATCCCTCGCATTCACCTCGATGTCGCTGCTCTTCTTTTGCTTTTGCTCTTTGTAGAACTTTTTAAGACGCTGCTCGAGCAGCGCTTCCTTTTGCACCAGCTCCGTTTCGCGTTCGTTTAGGGTGCGCGCTTTTTCGGCCAGAATATCCTCCCGCTCCTGCCGTATGGCATCGAGTACCTGCTTGTCCTTGTCCGCATGTGAGGACGATCGTTCGCCTGCTTTCAGCTCCTCCAGCAGCTGCACGCGTATCTTTTCCACACGATCCAGCAGATTCTTTAATCTGACGGATTTCGAGGTGTTGGACTCTGCTGCGCGTAGATCCGAACGCAGCTGCTTGCTCTGATCATCCACATAGTCGAGCAGCATGGAGCAGCAGCTCTCGGAGCTGCCCTTAAAGCCCGCCGCTCTGTCTGGCTGTGCACCCAAATTGATGGCATTGGCTTCGGGCAGCTTCGCGGTCCTGCCACCAGCTCTGGCAGCAGTCGTCTTGGCAGCCACTTCAGGGCAGGTCACAATAGCCGGACGCAGCAACATCTCCTCCATGGCTTCGTTCATTTTGTGCTCGCGTCGCGCTGCCAGATCCGCATAGCGATGATTGGCTATAAAGTTGTCCTGCAAATGGGGAAATTAAGTAAAGGAAACTGTGGAAAGTTCATAAAATTAAACACTCACATCGCTGGGCAGCAAATTCGGTTGCTGTTGGGATAGCGCCTCCAGTTTTTCGGTCAATTCCGCGCAGTCTCTTCTGACTTGTTCGCGCTCCAAGGCGCGCTGGCCGCGTTTGTCGCACTTTTGCCTGTTTGTGGTTTGCTTTTGAATATATTTTCTTTTTAGAAAGTTTATTTATTGCCTTACCTTAGCTGCTCCAGCTCTTCTTCTCGCAATACCCGCAAATGATTCTCATCAAGCGCTTGAGCCATGGCATTGGGTTGCCTCGGATCTGGGCCATTTAATTGCACAGAATTGACAGGCGCCTCGTAGGAGCGATGATATTTATTGTTGTGATCGTAGAAATGAACGTTCGTTGGCTGGCGCAGCATAAATGTGCCCGTGGAGTCCGTGGAAGGCGCAGCCGATGATCTTTGGGCAGGTGGTCTGGGCAGAGGCAGAGGCAGAGGCATTGCTGGCTGCTGCTGTGAGTACACTGAGTGTGCCGGAGGTGCTGGATAGGGCATGGCATATGGCTGCATTGGCTGCATGGAATGTTGTGGATAAGGCGCTTGAGACTGGGTATATGAAGCGTAAGAATGGGGCGGAGGGAAGGCCGCTGGCTGCTGCTGTTGCAGAGGCGGATGATATCGTGCTTGCTGTTGGAGAGGAACAGGCGCATAACGTGCTGGCTGCTGCTGCTGCTGCTGCTGCAAAGGAGGAGCATATCGAACTGGCTGTTGCTGCTGTGGAGAAGGAGCGTACGCCGCTTGCTGCTGTTGCAGAGAAGGAGAAGGATATTGCTGCTGTTGCTGCTGTAATGGAGGTGGATATGCCGCTTGCTGCTGCTGTTGCATGGGTGGACGATAGGCTGCATGCTGCTGCTGTAAAGGTGGAGGATATGCCTGTGGCTGCTGCTGCTGTGGAGGAGGGTATTGAGCTAGCTGCTGCGGATTCTGTGGCTGCATTTGTGGCTGCTGTTGCATCTGTGGCTGCACCATAGCTGGCTGCTGCATTTGTGCATTTTGTTCCATTAAAGGTGGAGCTCCTCCCTGAGCAGCAGCCTGCTGTGTCGCTTGTGCACTTGCCGTTCGCTTGGCTATCGTTTTTGGCAACGTTTTGCGCTTTAGTCCCGCATCAATCACCTTGGCCGGCGGTGGATCTGTCTTCAGTCCAGTTGTTCTTCTTGTCGCCTGCTGTTGGCTGCTCGGCTTTGCGCCTTTCTTCGCTAGCTGTGTGCGCTTGGGTGCAGCAGCCACAGCAGGCGGCTTTGCTGTTTTCTTGGGCGATCTGGGCAGTGACTTTGTGGGGCTTGGCGGTGCTGGCACTGGAGTTGGCTCCTCAGGCACTGGCGCTGGTGCAGGAGCCTCCACGGGCCGCACAATTATCTCCGTGCGCTTCACCAAGTCCGTGATTTGTGTAAAGCGTGGCCGCCGTGGACTCATGCTGGACGCACTCGTGGGATGCACCACATGGCTGAAGTTGCGATTGGTTTGAATGTGTCTGTCGTTGATGTCCAGTCCCGTGCTAGTGTTGATCACACGGCAGTCCACGTCGTCAATGTTCACATCTAGTATGACTGTGGGATTCTTTTTCAGTTTGTTTGGCTCCTCGGAAGAGGGCGCAACATCCTCCAAGTGCAGAATGGAGGAGTCGCTGCTCTCGCACACAAAATCCACACAATCCTCGTCATCGTCCGAGCTCAGGCAGTAGCAATCTGGATGCTCATGGCAGCAGCTGCGTTTTGGAATGCTTTGATGATGGTTCGTACCCCCGCCAGTTTCACGATTCTCCTTGTCTTTGTCCTTGTCTCTGGCCTTCTCCTCGGGCGTGGGCTGTGCCTTGGCCTCTGGCATTGGAGTCTGTGTGCCCGTTGTGGCGCGTCCTTCTGCATTGAATTTCACACCAGCAGTTGTCTTCAGCTTCACTTGTGTTCTGCCTGCGTTTCTTTTCATTGCGCGCTGTCTGCATTTATTTATTTTATCATTTTTCTCCTGCTGCCGCTTTGCGTTGCGTTCCGTTTCCGCTTTGGCCGCACGATGGGCGGTGCCCACTTCAAATACGGCCGTACGGTAGTCTTGGTTTTTTTTGGCCAAAACATGCTCACGCCATACATTCAGCTCGTCCTGCTTGGTTCGCTGCAAACGTTCGATTTCGCGCTTCTTTTCTGCTGCAACATCCTGGCGTATTTTTCGTGCCAAGTCGCTGGACTTTTCACGCACCTAAACAAATGTGCGTTGTAAATGTTTACAAGAGAGAGTTTTGCTACTGCGTAGCTGCGTCTTACCTGCTTTAAACGAGTTATGCGACGCTCGTTTTCAAGATCTTTTCGGACACGAACTGGATCGTCGAGTACGCTGACGGGACGCCTGTCGCTGCTGCCAAAGTGTCCTTTCACCGATATATGCAGAGCCATCAGCTGTTGCTTTTGCCTAACACTAAAAACAAACAAAACGTACAAAACGAAAAACAGCAACACAAATATAACAAACAAAACGCGTAAAAACAAAATCAAATTCAAAATTCCACAAAGGCCAATTGAAGCGCAAGTGCAGGGAATGTTCACAGCGCGTATCGATGCGACATGCTATCGATGTATCGGCTGACGTCAAATATATCAACTACTGCGATACAATTCATCGCAACAAACAGCTGTGTGACTTTGTTTTGGATTACGAGATAACAAATACAAATTTGGAAATTACATTTACGGCACCGAAATGGCGTATCTGCTGAGACAGTTGATCAAACCGGCGCTGCAGAGGTAATTAAACAGCACAATTTGTATAATAGTGTAGCCTAATGTTGTTGTTTTTGCAGAAATTTCATCAATTCAGCGTCTGCACTGCGGCATGCCGCCACGGCCAATGCCAATGCAGATGCCAAACCGCAGATACAAGTGAGTGAGAGCTGCCTGAAACGTTTGCGTGAGATCTGCATCGATGGCTCATTCCTGCGCATCACCGTAGAGGGCGGTGGCTGCTCGGGTTTCCAATACAAATTCGATTTGGACAACAAAATGAACGAGGACGATCTGCAGTTTGGCGAGGACAAGGCCAAGGTGGTCATAGACACCGTGTCGCTGGAGTACTGCACCGGCTCCACCGTTGACTATCACAGCGAGCTGATACGCGCAGGCTTTCGCATGATGGCCAACCCATTGGCCGAGCAAGGCTGCTCCTGCGGCAGCTCGTTCTCCGTTAAATTGTAGTTAAAATGTTAAACTTTAGTGAATTTAATACATAGATATATGTTCAGTTATATACACGTCGATGCTGGACAACAAACAGGGAGTCGGGGTGCTGCAGGCATATTCCATTATAACGCAGACACAGGCTGAGCCTGGGTTAGTTTTTACAATAATATACATGAAAGCGGTACGCGAGGAGCCTCCTTCTCCTCCATTCATTTGCAGGCAGCCAGCTGATCGCTCAAGCTAATCACTTGCTCGGTGAGCACGCTGATCTGTTCCTCATAATTAATACGCGTCGTGGTCTACGGAGAGAGCTGAGATTAGTTCCAAACAGTTTAGTTTCGGCGCCAAAGTGTCATACCAATTCCTCTTCCATCATTTGCAGCGCACCACCCAGGCTGGCCAGCTGCTCATCCTTGGCGCTCAGCTCGTGCGTGGCATTCTCCAGGCAGTTTTGTAAATGCTGCACCTCCAGCTCGAACGAACGCAGCCGCGACTCAGCGTGCACCTTCAGTCGCAGCAGCTCCTCAAACTTTTTGCTGAAAACGCTGTAAATGAGCTGCTCCTTGGTGGGCGGCTCGGCTGGCTCCTGCAACGAGTCCCGCGCCCGTTGACTCCCTCTGGCTTCCAGTTCGCTTGGCTTGACGGTTATGCCCGCCGCGGCTGTGCTGCAGCTGCTTATGCTGAGATCCTTGCTGGGGTTAAAGTTCTGATGCAGCTTCACCACCTCATACTGGGCGCGCCAGTGTGCCGCTTCCTTTTCCAGCATGGCAATGCGATCCTCTGCTGTGACATGATTCGAGTTGTTCTGCTGCAGATTGTGCAGCGGCGTGTTGTCACTGCCAGTGGCACTCAAGGCATCCTCGCTGCCAAGCTGCACAACACAATAAAGTGAGAAATTAGTTGAAAACTCGAGGAATGTCTGTTGGCACCCACCATGCTGGCAGCATCCACCAATTTGGTCTCCAGTTCGCTGTTTCTGTGCTGCAATGTTTCCACTTCTTTGCGCAAACGTTTCTCCAGCTCGTTCTGGTCCCCAATGCGCTTCTCCAGCTTCTGTTCGAGCGATGCTATGCGCTCCGTGTGCAGCAACAAGTCACGCTGCTTGTCATCAATCTGTGGGTGGGCGGGTTTTGGGTGATTTCGTGAGTCGAGTTTTCTTCTCCCCCGCTGATGGCTTACCAATGACGTCAGCTGTGCATTTTCCATGATTTTCTTTTGCAACTCCTCGAATATGAGCGCCTCTTGTGCGGCATTCGCTTCGTGGGTTGCCTCGGCATCGCCCACATCCACTTTGTGGCCACCCAGCAGACCACGACGGGGCGCTGCATCTTTGTCCTTTTTCTTGCGCTGCTGCTGCTCGTGCGCTGAGATTTCTTGTTGTAGTTGCGAGACGCGCGACTCCAGCTGCTTGTTGCGAAAGCCCAGCGAGTCCACCTCCTGTTCGGTGCGGCGCAGGCATGTGGCATACTGCTGCAGCTGCTCCCTGAGGCCACCCTCCTTCGCCTGCTCCTCCAGCACGGCCTTTTTCAGCACCGTCGCTTGGGCACGCAGCTGTGCGGATGCGGATGCGGATTAAATTAGATTAGCGCCAGCGCCGTTAATGGGCGTAAACTGTTGCTGCGGATGGCCGGAGAAATCGTTCCGAATCGCATCTTACCTTTGAGTATTCGCTGGCTAATTTCTGGTACTTGGCTTCAGACACTGTCGGCCCGTCCATGGTCACCGCTTTTTCCGCCATGCAGGCAGCCGGTGAGAGTCGTTCGTAGGCGTTAGTGCAAATGCAAAATTGTTTTAAACAAAAAGACACCAATAAAAACAAATAAAAGTAGAGCTGCAAAACCAACGATAGTGCAGTATCGATATATTACACTTTTGGTGCCCTGGCAATAGATGCGGTGTTGGAAAACAACATGCAGTACATTTCGATTACTTATCGTTAGATTTGAATTCAAACATAGCCGCATATTAAATGTTATTAAATCCTTTATTTACTAAATATAAACATAAATTAACCACCATTAACTCTGGAAAATAGTATCGAAGGGCACCTTCTCAAACAGCTTGTTGGACAGCTCGCGGAATATGAGGCCAAAGCTCTTGGCATAGCCCACTTTCAGCTCATTGAAAACCGTCTCCCAGTTCTCATTCAGAAAGCGATTCATGCCATCGGACAGGGTCTTGTCGTTGAAGAGATTCTCAAAGTTGAGGTACACACGCTTGGGTTCGAAATTAACGCGATACTCCTTGAGGCGCATGTACTTCACGCCATCCTTCTCGAAGGGCTCTCCAATCAGACGATGCTCGATTTTGGTGTTCAACAACGTCACATTGGACTTGCCATGGCCAGTGATGGGTAGCAGGAGAATCCTGCCGGACATCTCGTAATCGCCAATCATCTCAATGCGATCCGTGCGACTCTCACAGATTATCAAATGTTTGTCCAAGTCGGTTCTGTGGGGGGGGGGGGGGGGGAAAAAAAAAAAGGGGGGGTCTCAGCCGCGTGNATAAGGAGTGCTCTACGGCTGGTTGTGAATGTCCTGCTACTCACCTGTACCGCAGGATCTTGCTGGTGGATATCAAATCGTGCACCTTAATGTTCTTCAAGGCCTGACGTAGATTGATTGGCGCATTGCCGGCATCTATGACAAGTTTCTTCACGGCAAGCGGCTCCAGCGGCGGAATGCCGAATTCTTTATTGCCTGTCCAATGATAACAAAATAGCTCTTAGCACGTCATTCCCCCCATTGTCTTGGCCTTATCGATACGAACCATTTTTGAGCAGCTGTATGGCCACATTGACGGCATCCACCAGACACTTGTCGAAGTTTGCATCTCGCTTACATTTGGGGAAGCCTTCGGCTGTGGAAACACAAC
The DNA here is from genome assembly GCF_900245975.1 of Drosophila guanche. Taxonomy (NCBI): domain Eukaryota; kingdom Metazoa; phylum Arthropoda; class Insecta; order Diptera; family Drosophilidae; genus Drosophila; species Drosophila guanche. Next base: position 4,944,277 of record NW_022995749.1, on the reverse strand, counting down.
AAAAAAAAACAAAACAAAACATTGACATTGAAATTGTTTCGGAATCTTTGGTGGCTTTTGCGGAAGTTCCACCCTGCAATTGGGCCAGCTGTCTGTTGGCCAGAGTTCGTTGGCCACCACAGCAAGCGAAACTCGTTTGTAAGCCCAAACAAAAAGAAATATCTCGAAAGAAGCTGAGCGAGCACACAGCATATTTTAGTGGCTCAATGTCAAGTTGAAGCGGCTCATTTGTGATGAATAAATTTTCGTTGGAACTTGTGTGTGCTGACCTATGGCAACAGTTGCCATTAATCAAGCGGACACTCAATGGAATGCTGAAATGAATCTACAGCCATAATGGAGATCGAATTGAATTGGATTACATCTGTGTGTGGTGTGTCCTTCTCTGTTGCCTCTTGACGCATTCAGGCGGAAGTGAACTGGATCTGGACTGTCTGGCTGTGGCTGTGGCTGTGGCTCAGTGGATCACTGGACTGTCTGCCCAAAAACCCGTCGTCCAGCCGTCCATCGTCATCGAGTGTCAACCTGTTTGCCTGTCAGTTGCATAAGCTGCAGACGCACCATACCTGCCCTCCCCTCCCTCCGCCCTATCATTTAGAGAATATTGCGGCTAGCTCTGACCTCCACAAGTGTGGGGCCAAGCGCCTAAAACGAATTTAACTAGCAAATAAACAATATCTATCACGTTTTAGCCATAACCATGTGCCCCCTAGGTGGCCGCACAAAGTGCGCAAATAACTAAACAGTAAAAAACACTAAAACAAACTGACAAAAAAAAAACAAATAAACAAAGCAAATTCCACAACTCAAAGGTACTGCTGACTGGCGGGGGGAAATGGTCAAAATGAATTAATGGGAATGGGCAGGGTACTTGGAATCACTGGAAATGGATCACTGCGTAGGGAGATGGTGCTGACAAAAGACTGGCTGCTGCGACACTGCACACTCTGATACTTACGCAAATCTTGCTCTGCCGCCGTTACATTTAATTCCTGCGCAATCGCAACGATTAGCAGCAGTAATGAAGCTGTTGCCGACACACGGAACATGTTTTTTTGGTCTGTGGGAAATCGGATGTAGCGTCCAGTCGAGAGAGAGAGAGAGAGAGTGAGATCTGTTTCCTAAGTGTAACTTTTTGATTCACAATCATTCACACACAAACAAACACAAGCACAAGCACACTCTCGCGCACACGCACTACCCCCGCCGACTGTTCTTCGATATCAAGTCCTCTGTCCTCTACGTTTCTCCGGCAGCTGATGATTCTCGCCGCGACTTATCACTGGTGTGTGCACGGGATGCGTCGAGCGCTCGAGTTTTTATACCAAGCTTGAGACAGTCTCAGCTGCGACAACAGCAGCGCAGACGCAACGAGCAGAGCGAGCCGCACCGCTCCCCCCACGCCGTATTAAAAAAGCTTGCAGCCAGCAATCGATGAAGCTTCCTCTTCAGCAAACGAGCGAGCGAGCGAGCGAGCGAGCTTCTACTTCTCTTTGACGCGCGTGCGAGCTTTGGCCCAAAAAGTGTGTGAGAGAGGGACCACCCCAAAAGCGCATGCGGACCACTTTTGCTTTCCGCTTTGTTGCATTTGGCAATGTAACCATCTCCACAGCTGCTGGCAGCAGACCCAGTTTCAGTCTCAGTCCCAGACCGTTCCACTGCCCAGTCCCCGTTCCAGTTGCACTCCCAGTCCATAACCCTGTTATTGCCCTTTCATGTTCATTATTCGTTTTGGTTCATTGAACTTTACACATGTATGTTTAATGGCCAACAGTTGTAAACCCTAATTGAGGGTTTGTGTAAGTCATGTCCGAGGATGCGCTCGGGCAGCGGTTACCCATGACTGTACCTGTGACTCGCCGCTTGTTGTCTTATTCAATATGTGGGGCAGTGGCAGGAAATGGAAAAGGTTGCCTTAATTCAGTCACCTGATTGGTTTTAGTGCAGGTTCTACCACACGTTCGCAGCTACTTGTACGAGTGTTTATTGGTGCAACATTTAAGTGCATAAATCACTGGCACTGGCAGAAATGTTGATTGCATTGCGGGAATTTGGAAATGAAAATTGGACATGAAAAATGAGATAAAGAAATTAAATAGGTGTTGGAATAATGACAAATAATATTTAAAAATTTAAAATTAAAAAATTAAAACTCAAATATATATTAAAAATATTTTTTAAAGACAAACCCTAACCATAACCACGGACAACCGAAATGATGCAAATTGAGGAAATCTAAATAAGGGTTTTCATATCCCAATTTCCACTTTGCAACTACGAATTTGTATTGCTACAAAAACGCTTGGAAATTATTTTTCAATTAAATTTAAATATTATTTTAGTGCCGCGCACTGGTTGATCCGATTAATCGCTTGACTTTAATCCACCTTTAAGTTTGCTTTTCCAAGCCAAGTCCATTTTTAATCTCTCAAAATCATAGGAAAATTTGGTTGGTTTGCGACAAACGACAAAACAGAATAATGAGTGGATTAATGACCAATGAATAACGATATTTTCTGTGTAGAAGGTTTTACGTAATGAAGTACTTAAACCTTTTTGTATTTCCCATATATAATTATGACATTGAAGGTTTTAAAAGTTCTACTCACAAGGGTCAAAAGATCGCAAAAACTAATTAGTTTTACACTCCTAGAAAAATCAAGTTTGTTGCTTAAGTCATTCGTTCGGACCGCCGAATTCTTTGGTGGTGGGTCCCAAACGGCCCAAGGATCTCCCGCCCCAGGCGCGTGTGTCTATGGAAACTGTTCTGTTGCAATTGTTGTTCAAATATAAACAAATAATGCGTGTGAGCCGGCTAACGGTAAGTGCGAGTGGATGTTAACAAAGTGCCGAGTTTTTTTTTTGTTTTTTTTTGGGCACCACAGCAGACACTTGTGTGGAAACCGGTTGGCGGCAGTCGTCTCTTAACATTCTATGCGCACGCTACCCGAGTGGAGCAGAGATCAGAGAGCAGAGACGTCTCTTTCTATTACAAAGACTCAACCGAAACACCCAAATGCAACGTTGCTATTGCGGAGGGAGCTTTGGAGCTGGCAGTTCGATGAGATCAGCGTTGGTGCAGCCGCAGCGTCCACGTGGCGATCTCATGTCGGTGACGTCTTCATCCAGACAGAGTACACGACCCACGCAGTTTGTGCGCAGACCGAGCCTCAAGTCCACTGTGCCTGGATTGAGCTTAGGCTTGGGACACTCCAACACTCGCCTGAGCAACGATTTTAGTCGCCGCAACTCCACAGCCACCTCGGTGAGTCATTGCTCCAGCTGCAGCTGCAGCGCTGCAGCACAGCAACGACAGCAGAGTCGGGCCAAGGTTCTGCGCTGGGGCTGGGAGCGAACAGGAGGTGTCAGCAGCAGCAGCAGCAGCAACAGCAACACTATAGCGATGAGCAGCAGCTCCCCTCAGTACACGGACAATCGACGTTTCTATGAGCAGAGCGCATGCGTTGCCAGTCGCCAGCCAAGCCAAGGTCAGGGTCAGGTTCAAAGTGGCAACTCGGCAGCGGCAGCGGCATCGTCATCGCCTTCTCCGCAGTCCCCATCAATGTACGCCAGCCACAACGACGAGCTACAGCAGCTGCAGGCACTCCAAAAGTTTCGACTGATGAACGCCAGTGAATGCTTCAGCGATGTGCGACAGGACGAGCTGAGACTGCAGCAGGCCTACGACAAGCTGCAGCGTGGCAACACCCAAGTGGACACGGACAAGTGGCACAAGAACCGAGACAATAGGCAGCAGCAGCAGCAGCAATTGAACACTGGAACAACACCCTATGCGCTGCGCCAGAAGATGCTGCAGTTGCGCCTGCAGGCGGACGAAGAGCAGGGCAGGGGATCGGGTGGCACGTGTGCACCAATGGGCCGGAGCTGCGCCCTAAGATATAATTGATTTGGGGTTCAATCAATTTCATCAATTTAAGAATTATTTAGAGCTATTCCACAAGATTGAGGTGCAAAATAAACATTTTTAATATTTGCGGGAGCTGCCAAGAAATGTGAAAATAAAAAGAATCTTTTAAATGTTCACCATGGACTTCAATTAATTTACTTTAAAATTGGACATAGAAATTTCTGTGGAAAGGGATTTCTTAAGTTTACGTTCTGCTAATTTTCCTCACTCAGCTTTCAATACTAAACAAAAAAATAAAATAAAACCGCAAGTTTTTTTGTTATTTTTATTCGTTTTTTTATTGCTAGTATGTATTTCATTTTTCTTTTTAATAAAACAGTGCTATTTTGTTACAAGTGCTTCGTCATTGAGTTCTTTTTTTTTCTTGTAATTTTTTTGTAATGCTTTTTATGTGTGTTTTTTTTTCTCATGCTTCCAATTTTCCTTTGCCATTTTACCCAATTTTCGAAATAAATGTGCGATATTTACGTTACAGATTTCTTATGTCTTTTCTTGTGTGTTGAAAACAGCCGCTGGATGTCAAATACTTGAACTTGATATTACGAGCACAAACATACATACATCGAGACATTGTAAATATGTGTACTTGTGGAATTCGTTACAACATTGAACAAAGTACTCCTAGAGGTGTAATTTTTCGAAGAGGATTCGAATGCATTTGCGTTTCGATTGTTGCTTGATTGGATTGCTTATCGGGCGGGGGGGATTATACAAACGAAACCATTTTGGGTCGGGGCGGGGGAGTAGGTAATCTACGTCAGGCTCGCGTCGCTTTTGCATCGCCTGCGCGTAATACTTGGAATGTCTGTGTGGATGTGCCATAGAATGTTTTTGTTTCGGACTGTAATCGTTATACAGAGTGACAGAGTGTCAGTGTTTGTGTGTGTGTGTGTGTGGCTGCTGCTCTGCGGCTTACAATTATTTGTATTATTTTTTGCAAATTTATTTTTTAGAATTTTCCATGCATTTAAATTGTTTGTTTTCCCCAGCGCTGTTGATAGATTCGGGGTTACAGGGGTGTAGGGGTTGAGTAACATTATCTGCCGCGTCGCTGACAACAGCAGAGGGCACACAGTGCCGCTCAAAAGTATGCGCCTTAACTAACAGTGCTTCAATGAAGCTTTTTTTGATATTTTTTTTTCGAAATTTTCTTTGCTTTTTTTTGTTGTAATTTTTGATGTGGGAAAACAATTAAAATTCTTTTTGTTAATGTTTTCTGCATGTGTGTGTGTTGTGGTTAACGCAAAATGGATTAAAAAAAATATACACAATGTTTGTTTATTTGAATATTTTTGGTGTAAACAATTGAAACTTATGTAGATTGCAACTAAAAAAAAATTGCCATCTCACTTTCTTTCGATTTTTTCTGTTCTTTTAAAACTAAGTAAACATGTAGTTTTTTTTCTATTTCAATATTACAAAAATATATAGATAGATTATAGATTCGTGCCTTCGAGTGTACATACATACATATGTAATATGTATGTAGTTAATAGCTCGCTCGCACACACAAATATTTAAAAGCATATTCCCCGTACAGAGTTAACATTTTGTTTTGTTTAGAAAAGTAATAAAAAACGGAAACATATAAAGCTGAAAAATAGTTACAAAAATTCTTTGCGAGTTATCAAAAAATAAAATGCGAAATAAAATACAACTTGGTGCGGTGCGTGCACGCTTTTTGTACCCACTGTACGCTCCATGGTGTACCTGTGCTATGCATGGTGTGTTTGTGTGTGTGTGTGTGTGTGTGTGTGGGGGGAAAAAACAATTAATACATTAAAGGAGATACAAATATTCATGCGTTACTCCTTTTGCCTTATGCAGTGTCTTACACTACAATTACTTTGAACTAAAGTGTCTCTCGATTTGTGTTTTGTTTTTGTTTGTAATTTTAGTTTCGATTTTTATGTTTTGTTTTGTTTTTTTCAAATGAAAAATAGGCTAATTTGTATATATAGATTCTCATATACCCCATATAACGTTGCTCACGATTCGATTCGATTACACATCTATATATATGTATATATATATATATTCGATAAAAACAAACTCTTTGCGCGCTTCCAGTTCTGGACTCGTTCTGCCTTTGCCTTTGCCTTTGCGTGTTGTGCAGTTGTGTGTGCTCATGTGTGTGTGTGTGTGTTCTTGCTGTGGCTTGGCTCCTTATTTTTTCTTGTTTTTATTGTTGGCGCCACGAGGCGGTGTCAGCGGACGACCGGAGCTGCCAAAGTTTGGATAAACAAAGCGTCGCTTATCGGCGGGTTTCAATATCTGAAAGGAGCACATCAGCGTATCATCAACGGACATCATGGCACCTGTAAAACAAAACGAAAACACAGACAGAAATATGATCAATCAAACCACAGCAAATGCATGCAATAAAATGCGCAGTTGTGCTCAGATTTCAGCTTGCAGCTTTCACTTGCTGGCAGTCTGTGTTTATCTCGGGGATCAGGCGATAACCTGCACATGTTTACTCTTTCCAAGCAAGCCCATAATACCGATAAGATTAACACAGATTGAAGTCCGGCAACAACAACTCACCCGCATTGTCGAATTCCCCGCAATAGTTGGGCGCCGAGAAGAGCGTGACCAGCTGTCGCTTGGCAAAGAACTCGTAGCCATCCTCCACCACCTGATGGGCACGACAGATGAGGTCGAACTCATGCTTCTGTAGAAATTTACCCACAACCTAGGGGAACGAAAGAAAGACACACGTTAGCACCTGAAGCAACCTCCCAGTGCACTCCGAACTCACCTCCGCGCCAAATGTGAAGCTCACACCGCGATCATTCTCACCCCAGCCCATGGTATCCTTGTCCGGGTCGGACCATAACAGATCGCACAATAAACCCTGATCGGGCACATCTGTGGGACGCATAATACGACGAATTTGCTCCATCGAGGACAGGTCCGGACTGAGGCCGCCATGACAGCAGAAGATCTTCTCATCGACAATGGCCGCCACGGGCAAGCAGTTGAAGCAATCTGTGAAAGTTTTCCACAGCTTGATGGTGTAACGGCGCTTGCATTCGTCGTAAAACCTGTCGATCAAATCAATTAGATGTGTTTATGAGACAGCGATAATGCCGGGGCTCACCCGTAGATGCGGTTGATGCTGGCGCACTCGTGATTGCCGCGCAACAAGAAAAAGTTCTCCGAATATTTTATCTTATATGCCAAGAGGAGGCATATCGTCTCCAGTGACTGCTTGCCACGATCCACATAATCGCCCAGAAACAGATAGTTGGACTCGGGCGGAAAGCCACCGTACTCGAACAGACGCAACAGATCGTAGTACTGGCCGTGTATGTCGCCACAGATCTTCAGCGGTGCCTCCAGCTCCAGCAGTATGGGCTGTGACAGAAATATCTCCCGTGACTTCAGGCACAAGCTGCGTATCTCGCTCTCCGACAGTTGCACATTTTTACCCGGACGTGCGCCGCGCACTGCCATGAAGGGACAAAAATAATAATGGTTATATCAACAGAGCATAAAGGAAGGAGCTAGCTCCCACTTACCCTCCAGCAAACGGGAGATAATGCTGTCGATATTCATAATATCGGACATGATTCGGCTGCGTTTTGTCTCCTGCTGTCACTCGCCTGTCTATCACTCTCACTCCGTTGCCCGATATGCCCCGTTTTGCCTTATGTATTTTCGGTATACGTTATGTATGTTATTTCATCGATGGCTGCTGGCACGGACGGTGGCAAATGGGGGGCGTCGAGCTGATGGGGGGGTGGACGAAACGACGTACGAAGGTGCGTGTGTGCCTGTGTATGGGTGGGTGTGCGCGTGTGTGTTGATTGGATTGATTCGCAGTGGGTTTAGGGTAATTTTCAGCAATGTCTCTGCCTCTGGTGTTGAGCCCATGTACGTTTATACCCTATTCACTGGATTTCCTACTGCTCCGCAGCCTTTTCAATGCCCATTAATGCAGGTTAATACTTTTTTTTTCAGCGAATTGGATGGTCGCCAGTGTGACCGCGGAGTTATCGATCAAATATACCGACAGACCCTCGGAAATATACCCTTGCATATTCAAAATATACTGTAAATATGCCCTAAATCTTAAATTATTTTCCTCGACTTTGATGTTCCATTTGATATCGCTAGTTAGGAGTCTCAGCGCTAAAACTACAATTTCTTCGGATTTATCAACCAATTCTACCAAAGGTTGGCTGGTTTTCATGAGTTCCTTTTGTTGCATTGTTTCTAAATTATGTGGAATACTAAAAAGAGCATAAAACGATCAACGGTCACCCTGGTTGTTAATAGTGATGAAACTATAACCATCGGCTGGTTGAGGGTACTCTTAAATTTAGGTTGTAAATTCTTTTATTTTCTACAAAATATGATTCAACTTTTTAAAATACAAACAAATTATATACATAAATATATTTTTAGTTTATATAAATTAGATTATATGAACAGCTATTCGCACGAGCTCTCACAATTGCATTTGTCATCTCTAAGCCAAGTTGCCAGATCGCTCATAAAAGGTGCAATGCTTGGCGCTCGTTTTCTGGTAGAATTTATTTTAGCTTTATTTTAAATCATCTTCGCTGTCGTTAAAGCCTTTGCCCGCACCCATAGTATTGAACATGACTCGTTTTCGCGGCAGCGGCACTGGCCTGGCACTCAAAGAAGACTTGACAGCTGTACGTGGCGCTGCAATGGCCACGGGCTTCACAAGAATTTGCTCCAAGCGGGCCTTAAAATCATCATCGACCGGCCGCTGTGGACTGGAACTACGCGATTCGGAGTGCTCGCTGGTGTCCGAGGCGTCTTCCTCGTCGTGGGAGCTGTGGGTCGATCGGTTGGTTCCACGTTGTGGCGCTTCCATTGGCTGCAGCGGCGTCGTGTGTTTCAGCAGCTCTTTTGCCCGTGGCGGCATCTTCGCGGAGCACAGTTTCTCCACGAACTTGCGTATGCGATTGCGTGTGGCATAGAAATGTGGATATTTCTGGAACGGATTGATCTTTACTGCCAGTTTTTTGATTGATTTAATCCAGCCTACCAATTTCAGTTTGTTGCGCTGCTCCGTCAGCTCCCCATTGATGCGCTTCATCGTCGTGTGGGATATGGTCTTGGATTTCAGGTCAAAGCCATGGGAACTCATCTTACGAACGAGCAGCTTGCGTGCATCCTTGCGGGTTAGCGGTCTTTGTGGAATACTGAAGCAGGAAAAGCAACATTTAGCATGAAAAATGGGCAGAAAAACGAAGCAAAACTCACTTGACTCTCGCTGGCGGCCTGCTGCTGGCTGCCTTGTGTACTGGCTGTGTCTCCGCCTCGAAGCTGGACGTTTCACTGCCCTCATCCGAGAGCGTGTGCTCTGAATCCACCTCCACCGCTTGCGCATCCTCCTGACTGAGGCTCTCATCGATGTCTGTGGTCTCCCGTGCCTCTGGCTTGCTGGCAGCTGCCTCCACGTCAGGCTTCGTGTACGTTGGATGACTGCTGGAGCTGCCGGCACTTGGCTGCTCATTGATTTCCACTTGCACCTCCACTGGAGCAGGAGGCGGCGCCTCTTCAATCGGGTAAGTCTCATCGTCTGCTTTGTTCTTCAGGAATTCACTCTCCACTTGCTTGCGTATGCGCTCCGCAGTTGTTTCTTCCCTGCGGCTCACAGGTTTGGGTATCTTGGAGGTGCCTGCACTGTGGACACTCGCAACCGGCTGTGGTTTGGGCAACTGCTGTGTCTCCTTGCGCATTCGCAGCTGCTTGAGTTCACGTTCCAGCGCCTGCAGCTTATCATTGTAGCCGGTCTCTAGTTGCGTTACGACTTCCTCCAGCTTGTTGGCACTGATCTGGCCAATCTCTGTGACCTTTTCGGTGAGTATGCGCTCCAGATCCTCCAGGCGAGGTGTGGGCGGGGCCTCTGTGTGGCTGTTGCTGCTGACCTTCTTTGACTGCTCGAGGGCATGGCTGAGGCCTTCCAGCTTCTGATTGATGTCCTAAAGGTAACATTCAGAGAGATTTTTAATTGGAATTGCTTCAATTTTAGACCCCACCTGTATGAACTGCTCGTTGCTTTGCTTTTGCTCCGTTTGCCACACCTCAAAGTTGCTCAAACGCTCCGCCAGGCCGTGCATCTGCTCCTTGCGCTCGCTCGCCTCACTCTCCAGCACCTCGCTGTGCAGCTCGTCCTTCTCCTTGGCCTCGCTCAGATTGCTTTGTATGCCCACATTGCGTTGATCCTGGCGCGGACTCGGACGCTTGGAGCCACTGCTGCGCTCCTTGATGTTACGCTCGGCGGCATTGAGGCGCTCCTTCAGCTGCTTAATCTCCAGCTCCATTTTGATGGTGTTTATGAGATTCATGTCATTGTCCTTGTCCTTGGCATTGGCACCCACACTGGGCGGCGTGCCCACGCGATGCTTGCGCCCAATGTGCACGTTGAGCGCCTCGTTGCTGATGAAGTTTTTGGTGCACAAATGACAGGGATAGACGACCTCGCGTATGGCTTCGATCTCGGTGATTCGCTTGTGCAGCTGCACCACCTCATTGCTGGACTCCACGAGGGACTTGCGCAGCTTGGCAATCTCCTGCTGTGAGATCTCATGCGCCTCGCGCAAATCCGTCACACACTCATCCAGGTAGGTGCGACAACAGATGAGATATTGGATGGCATACTGGGACATCACAAAGTACTTGGCTATGCCGCTGTCCAGAATGTGCGTCTCCAGCACAGTGCCCAGCGGTGCCTCCGACAGGTGCTGCAGCGCCTTGTCCACAAGCTCAAAGTTTTGTTCCCGCAATATGCGTTCTGTCTCATAGGAACCTTTGGGAGAAAACATTTGTTATGCCCTTCTGTTTGAACTTGTTTTATAATTTACCCATTAAACGCCAGTCCAGGGGCCCATCGCGGTACTGTCGCAGCTTGAAGCCCGCTTCCCTCACCATCTGCGGATAGTTGCTCTTGTAGTCCATTGCTATGACGCATAGAAACTTTCGAACTTGGGTTGACTTTCGTTTTCCGCAGAGTTTTTGGTTCACCTTCGTTTTCCGCAGAGTTTTTGGTTCACTTTCGTTGTCAGAGTTCCTCTCTTACTGCACCCAAAACGTATTGTTTATTCCAATTCCAAGCTTTAATGACTTCTTCCCTTATTTTCGTTACAGGGTCTCGTTGTCAAAGTAATGCCCGTTGCCCTGACGACCCGTTGACAGTGACAGGCTAGGGTTGGGTCCGGGTGTGGTCTGTCTTGTGGTTGCGAACCTGGCTATGGCCGCTCGCTCCGGTTGCGAACTTGGCTAGGCTGCTCGCTCAGGTTGCGAACTTGGCTGGGCTGCTAAAGATATTTACGAGGGATGTAAAAGGTGAGTTTTGAACACGTTACAAGCCTAACTCGACCTTGTTGATATAATTATCTGCCGCTATGTGCAGTCTGGGCAATGATTAGCATTCAATTTAGATTTATTTAAAGCTAATTTACTTCGATTTTTAATTATTTCTGCCATGAAGAGGTTTTTGATACATCAAATAAAGTCTTGGCTTGTCATCAATCAAGCTTCAGGCTATTCAATCCTACCTCAAGCGACACTTTAATCGTCTCAGTATATTTCAATATATATTTAGAAAACATGAAGAACTCGTGTTTAATGTACTTTAATGTACGTATTTATTGACGTATTTCTCAATTCTAAGTACACAATATATGGGCTCGGAAATTCGTCCTACTGCGAGTTAGATTATAATCTATTTTAATAACAATAATTATAATTCGTTTTGTATTTAAAATAGATACTTAAATCGATTATCTGTTGCATAAATCGGCGCCAAGATTGATGACTAGAATGGGAACAGCAATCGCCTGCGCCAATTTTGACAGCTGTCAAGCATCCTCCAGCCGAGCGCAACTCTCAGCATCCAGTTCCTCAGTTGCGTATTAACACTCAGAGCGTGAGGTTGTGCTGGATCCTTCAAAGAGCTAACAAGATGTCACTACATTAAATAGATTAAAAATCAATTTATAGCAAATATTCGACACTCAAGTGGATAAAAACACAGCGCAAAATGTGGCACTGGCGTGTGCTGTGCATTTGCTTATTGGTGCCATTGGCCAGCTCAACGGGTAAGCCATGAAAAATTGTCCACCAGTCTAGGAAAAATCTGTGAAAATTCCGATACGTTGATGCTGTATCCGGAGTGTCTCACAGAGACAGCTGTCAAAAGGCTGCGCCCACTGAGAGCGACCAAAGAGCGGGAGAGCCGCGTCTGCGCACAAGTTTGTTTTGGGAAATTCTAAGAAAGTTTGGGAAATATTTTGTGACTTTGTTTTGGGAAATTAATGCCGTTAACCTTCACCTCTCTGCGGTTCACAGCTCCTGTAAGTTTTGAGGCCAATCCGGACACCAAGCGACTCTACGATGACTTGCTTAGCAACTACAATCGTTTGATACGTCCCGTGGTGAACAACACGGAAACGCTGACAGTTTGGCTGGGTCTAAAGTTGTCCCAGCTGATTGAGGTGAATCTCAAGAATCAGGTGATGACCACCAATCTGTGGGTTAAACAGGTGCGTATTTAAATGGAGTTAAAGATGAGGTTTTAATTTATATTTTCTGCCAGCGCTGGTTCGACTACAAGTTACGTTGGGACCCTGAGGAGTATGGTGGCGTGGAGCAGCTCTATGTGCCATCGGAGCACATTTGGGTGCCCGATATTGTGCTCTACAATAACTGGGATGGCAATTATGAGGTGGGTGCATGAAAAGCGATAAAAAACCCATTAATTATCGCAATTTTCACTCACTTTCAGGTCACTTTGATGACCAAAGCCACGCTCAAGTACACTGGGGAAGTATTTTGGGAGCCGCCTGCCATTTACAAGTCCTCCTGCGAAATGAACGTCGAATATTTTCCCTATGATGAGCAAATTTGCTTCATGAAATTTGGCTCATGGACCTACAATGGTGCACAAGTGGATTTGAAGCATTTAGATCAGGTGAGCATTACTCTCTCTACGTGCAGAAAATCTAAAATTATTTATTCATTTTGTGCATTAGATACCTGGCAGCAATCTAGTGCAAGTGGGCATCGATCTAACCGAGTTTTATCTATCCGTGGAGTGGGATATACTCGAGGTGCCAGCGACCAAAAATGAGGAATATTATCCAGACACACTGGAGCCCTTTTCAGGTGAGTTTTTCTTTAGTTGGTGCCATAATTCTGTTGTCTTTTCTGTTCTAGATATCACCTTTAAGCTGACTATGCGCCGCAAGACTTTGTTCTATACTGTCAATCTGATTGTGCCCTGCGTTGCTCTGACATTTCTCACGGTGTTGGTGTTTTATTTGCCCAGCGATTCCGGCGAGAAGGTAAAGCAGAAGGACATAACAAAGTGGACTTAACTGCGTCTAATTTTGTCTCTATATATCTCAGCATGCAGCATGACCTTAAAGTATTTAATTAATGTACAAATGTTGATTAGAAATTTGTGCACTTTTGGTAGATTTGTTCTTAGTAATTTTTGTGTTTCTTGTAACTACATTTTGTTGAAACAAATCCACTATTTTACACTGATTTTAAAGCACCTAAGTCTATCATACATTTATTTCCAATCAGCAAAACAGAAACTAATTTTTCTGCTACACTGTGAGAAACGAAAAACTCAACCACAAACCATACCTTAGCTAAGCTCCAACTATCTAAACTCATATGCACTTCTTTCAATAGCTTTACCTCTCACTTGTCTATAAATTCTAAAAGTCTGCTATGTCCTTAAAGCTGAGCTCTTGCACTCACAAAGAAACTTTACTAATTGCCTGTCAAAGAACGTCAAAGAAAACTGTCAATTGGCTGTCAAAATAGCTGTCAAAGAAATCTGTAAACTAGCTGTCAATTGGCTTTCCCATAAACTCTAAAAAGAACCCATAAAAAAAGCCCAAAACCTTTTCCGAGTAGAGCTCAACTTGCACTTCCTGCTCCTTCTTCCAAATACTATGACTATTTCTCCTCTTCTACTTCAAATCTTAACTCCAACTCTTAACTATTAGTTGTTCCTTCTATCGTATTAGATACTCCTTAATGCTATCCCCACTTAACTTATTAAAACTCTAAAGCAGCAGCAGCAGCATCCCCAAGCAGCACACATATAATTGACGCTACATCAAAATTCTTAGCGTTGAATATTCATTTGTGCTGTCTCCTGAGTAGTGAAATCTCATAACGTAAATTTTCATCGATTTGATACCAATGCCTACTCCAATGAAACGAAACAAAAACGAATCTAATCGGATTTAGTAGGTCAAAAAGCCACAATTCAAATTTGTACTCATAACTCGCGTAACTGGTAGAAAGCAGCGCACACTCACACACATAGAGGACACGAAGTCAAACACTTACTCACACTTAAAGTCACACATTTACTCACAGTATACTCACTCACTTAAAACTCACGTAAAACCCCGCAAAAAACACGTAAAGGACTCGTGCAGTTTTCTTGGTTGTTATTCTTCGTATTCTTGTTGTCGTTGCTTTAGTGTTTGCTTGTTCAATACTCGTAGCAGCCCATTGCCATAGGGCTAAGCTGAAACCAAAGTCCATCAAACGCGTCACTCGTGATAAACAGGAATAAGAAAAGGAACAAAAATGTAAAAATATCCCAGTCAAAGCTGTGCAAATCTGCAGCCATTCTGAGGTATTTCCGCAGCAGGAAAAAGATTCTCAGTTAATTCAGAAAACTCAGAGAAAAGCTCTGTCAAATTGCTACCAAAATATAAAAAGATAATACGGCATTTAATATTTGTTTGGGCAAACTAAAATATGCACTTCTCGAACCCAAACTTGAAGCTGTTCACCTCCATGGAGACTGCCAGACTTGCCATAAATAGCAAGAAATTAAATTAGGATTTGGTTGCTTTGAACAGCATCATAATTATTCCTTCAATGCATTGAAAAAAACTCTTAAAAAATTGTAACAGCAATCCATAAAAAAATCCCGACCAGCAATGCAATGAACAACAATTTAAAGCTTATTTATTTCCTTATAGAAAGATTGTTACAAATTGTAGCTTAAGCTGAAATTGTATTGTGATTGATGGCAGAACTTTTCATAGGTCAGATATCTACCATGAGCTTGAAGTACATACAAGAAAACTTCAGCTAGTCAGAGACTAATGCTAAGCGTGCCTTTAGCTTGAACTAGGACCTATACACACACCACACACACACACCCAACCATACCCATAACTGTATACCCAGAAAAGTTCACGTGTAAAACGTAGTGAAATGCGCTTTGTTTATTGTTTTGTTGTGTTCTTTTTTTGTTTTGTTGGTGTTGATTGTTTACGTGTAAACTTGAAATGATTGATGATTGTAATTGTAGGTTCGTGTGTGTGGCTAAGGGTCATAGTTGAGCGGCGTGTCAGGCCTTAAGCATATTTTGTTTTATCTATCATTTTATCCTCATTTAAGTTCCCTTAGTAATGGCCTTAGTTAATTGAAAGTAAATTATTTTGTGGTATTTTGTGAAGTTTATAATTTTTGTTGCTCTTTTGCCGTGCTCTTTGTTGTTGGTTTTGTTTGTTCGTTGGATCGCTATCGAACAGGAAAGACATTGTGTATGGGTACAACAAATTTCGTTGACAGGTTACGTTATGTATTTCAATACTTGTGTCGTTGACCGTGTTCTTCTTGTTGTTGGCCGAAATTATACCGCCAACATCGTTGGCTGTGCCCCTGCTGGGCAAGTATCTGCTCTTTACCATGATACTCGTCTCGCTGTCCGTGTGGACAACGGTCTGTGTGCTGAATATACACTTCAGGTGAGTCTCAACCACTGTGCCAGGTTCGTGCCAGCTAATTGCCCAACGGCATACAGATCTCCCTCAACGCACAACATGTCGCCCATGGTGCGTAAGCTCTTTCTGCACTTTATGCCCAAGCTGATGATGATGCGGCGGACCCAATACACGCTGCCCGACTACGATGACTCCACGCCCAGCAATGGCTACACCAACGAGATCGATGTGCGGTAAGTTGGCAGTTTTTTACCGTCTACAAATTGAAAGTAAACACTTGGCTTTCGTCTCTATTATGCAGCGACAGCATCAGCGACTTTCCCAGCGAGTTTAAGGACAGCCAGGATGGCGCTTACGATAATGGCATGCAGAATTCTGTGGGTGAGTCTGGATAGCCATCAAATTCTATACACAAAAATATTTTGTTCAAAGCAAATAATGCAATAAAATAAACCATAATCCCATGAGAGAAATGTGATGTGCTTTGATGACAAATAACGCTTACGTGGTCCACAGGCAAACAGCGAACACGGACAGTGTGTCTGTGGGGAGTGTACACACACAAACACACAAACACACACACACATACACACACACACACTTCAACTGATTTATGGTTTTGCCAATCACATTCATGTCAGATTATACCCCTTTTGGCTAGGGCTACTACGCCGCTGTCAGTGTTGCCATGTTTGTTGTTTATGGCGCAAAAGTGTCTGTCCGTCTGTCTGTCCGTCTGTCTGTCCGTCTGCGTACAAGGATCATAAAACAAGCCAAGCGAAAACAAAAAACGATGCTGCAATCGACATGCCTGGGGTGGTATTTTTTATGAACCTTCCACTGGATATATAGTGCATAAAATGTCAGCAAAATGACGAGCAGCGGCTGACAAATAGATTAAAGAGTAAAGAAATGACAGAATATGGTCAATGAATTTTGATGTGTTGTCTAGATACAAATTATATTTGTTGATCCAGGGATCGATGCGAAATATGTAGCGAGTTTCTTTGTAAATATGCAACAAAATAACAAATAATAAAAGTCGCTTTGGAAATTTCTCTCAGGACTTGCACAACTTTTGTTAAAAACTTTTGTTAAAAATAATAAAACAAAACAAAAATTAATAATGTGTCCGCGTTTGACGGGTTTTCCCATTTCTATTTTAAGTGGGTAATTTTTAAGATTTTAAATCAAAAATAAAAAAAGATGAATTATTATTAAAGCTCTCTGATTTGAACCAGTTCGATGTTAAAGGACATTGAAAAGAACTCAAGACACCCCAACCCAAATAACTGATGCCCCGACTCATAGATGAAACATTTCCAGGGCAATAATGAAGTTTTTCTCGTGGGTTTTGCTACATTCGAAGACGCATTGCCTTGAGCTCAACATATTTTTCTTTACTCAAACACACAAACACAGGGCATAAATGTATACCCCCCCTGGGGGGTTCGCTTCTCCACTTACTGCCACACATTTATTTATTATGCCAAATATTTTATTTCAATTTTTGCGCAATTTCATTGGCGGCGCACTCTGACAGATTCTGACAATGTGATACCGAGGAACTTAACACCCGAAGTGCTGCAGGCATTGCGTGCGGTCAGATTTATTGCGCAGCATATCAAGGATGCCGACAAGGATAACGAGGTGGGTACACAATACAGCACTCCTCGCTGCTCGAATGTCCTCATATTCCTCATATTCCAGGCACTGCCTCAGCCTCATGCTTGTTTTTTGTTGTTGCCCCACGACTCTTGAGCGTCCTCCTCCCATTTTGTATTGTTTATTACCCTTAACTTCGACTCGAATGCATTGGACGGGGAGTCCCAAATGTGCAGCAAACAATTGTAAAATATTAAATCATAACTTTATATTTTTATTGCGGCCTCAAGTTTATTGGTAGACCGCAAAACAATATTTTATTATCCTCCAAAAATATATAAAACCAATTTCATTCAGCCTCCCAGCCTGATATTAAAAATCTACTTTTTATTATTTCACGCCCTCCCTCACCCCCCTGCTTTCCCCCCAGATTGTGGAGGACTGGAAATTCGTCTCGATGGTGCTGGATCGCTTCTTCCTGTGGCTCTTTACGCTGTCCTGTGTGTTTGGCACTTTTGCCATCATCTGCCAGTCGCCGTCGCTGTACGACACCCGTGCGCCCATCGACCGACAGCTCAGCGAGATTCCTTTGCGCAAAAATAATTTCATGTTGCCGCCGGACATTGTGCGGCAGGTTCTCACCTAATTGTGGATGGGGTGTCCACAAGATCACGCCTCTTTGGCAAGGAAAATACAGCTAAAGTTAACAATTCTTGAATGGACAATTGTGCAATCAAGTCAAGTTTTCCAATTCATTGCAGTGATTCTTTTGTTGTTTATGTTTAACAATCAGCAATATGAATAAACTAATCAAGAAAAATACAGTAAAAATAAAACTGATTCTATGATAATTATAATTTAAGGACTAGTTCATTTATTGGCTTTGGTGGGTGAGCAATTCGTAAGTGCACAATTCAATTGAATAAATATTTTGTACCTTTGGCATTTTTTGAACTATTTTGAATTATGCCATATACAAAAATATTTTAATATAGTGGGAGAAACATTCGAATTTGTAAAATATTTCAACTTTGAGTAGACATATTTTCAGGTATACCCATTCTATAACCAAGAATTAAAAATCCTGTCAAAATTGTGACAAATTTCTTGCAAAGAAACTATTATTCGTGGATGTGCGCGCTGCAAATGCCGAGTAAACCTTCTACAGGTGCAAACAGTACCCAAGTTGTTGTTCTTTAGAGGTTTTAGAGGTAGAGGCTCGCTTTTTGCCTTAAATTAAACATCCTTCATCTGGCTGGAAGGGACTTTGGCATTTTCAAAAGCTAATTCATGCAGCTGAAAAACGATACCAAATTATTTGTGGTTTTGGCTTAGCGCCTGGCAAATATTAAGCTTCCAAATGAAAAAATAATGACTTTTGTGAGGCAGTTTTTTGCGAGCTTTTGCCTTAAACTGAGGAAATGTCCAACACACAAATTACATCCCCTGGGTAAGTCTTGCAAAGTACATTCAAACGTGTATCCTAAAACTATTTAAAATATTTCCAAAACACTTTTTGATGTGCTCAAAACTTTGCGCAAAGGAATGCCAAGTCGTACACTAAAATGTACAAAGAGCTTGCCCCAAAGTCTCTCGCCTGAGCCGCTCAACTTTTGTGCATTTTATGTAATAAATAAACATAAATATATATTATTTTGCAGCTGCTATCGGGAGGCAACCACAAATGACATCTGTTCGGGCTGCTTGCCGATTGTCTGCTGTTCATTTTCAATTAAGAAATGACTTTTGAACAAAAGTTCTTGGGCAGAATAAAGCGTTTTTTGGTGCGGGGCATATGCTCGCTCGCATTTGCTGTGTCAAACAGACATTGTGCATACGCCACGTTGGCTGCCTAAATAATTTGCAGTATCATTTATGTGACTACCAGAACAGCCTTCGCCAGCGCCTTTGTCTCTGTCGCTTCACTTGTCTGACATTAAATTAGAAAGTTGAAATCTTTGTCGCTCTGCCTCCGGCCTCTCGCATTCATCAACGTGTGGAGGTCTCCGCCTGGCATAAGACTTTCTTTCTTGGCACTGTCAGCAGACATAATTTTGGGAGCGCTTCCTGAGTGCCAGGGTGGGGGCAGTGGCAGCATAAAATGCTGTATAAAATCCCCGTTGATAGGGTGAGGTGCCGCGCCTTGCCTGTGCCACAGGGTCGAGGCTCTAAACACTCTACGAGAGGCAAGCAATTGAGTCTTTTCCATCATATATCATAAATTTGCCTATACCCTTTTGCAGCACAAGTGTGTGCTCCAGTTATTATTAAGATCTTGCTTAAGGATGGATTCCTTTTGCTGTCTTTGGCTCCATCTTAGTGTCGTTTCTGCTGCGTTCCCTTGTTGTACTTTATGTCATTTTTTTTGTTGTGTGTTTCTTGTTCTTTGTTTTGTTTGTTGGCAGTTTTAAATTAGAAAAGTTTTTTGGCCAGATTTTTGTTTTACATTTTTCATATTTTCTACGGGCCGCTGTGTCGCTGTCGCTGTGTCCCTGCTGCTGTGCCAGTAAATATCTGTGTGTCGGTGTGCGTCACATCAGTCCTGAACGGCGTTCGTGGGAGCCATACCGACTGTCACCAGCTGAGCTGTGAGAAGCTGCACAAACTCCGGCCAAGTATGTCATGTTAATTTCTATTTGTTTGCCATGCCGAACGGCAAACTTCTACGCCACGCAAAATCCACTAACAGTGGAGATCGGGACACAGGAATGTGCCTGATAGCTGCACTGTGGCTTCCAGTCTTGGCCTCCATGTGGAGTTCTCATGGGCAGTGTTCACTGTCTAATGGCATTAGCATAAAGCCGCAAAAGCATGCAACACATTTTCGGGCGCACAAGTTAAAGTTCAGCACAAGCCCAAAACAATATGCAAATTTTTTCTTGCCTAGCCCAAAAAGAAACCCAAAAAACGGGCAGCATTGAGCAGGTTCTCGGGGTTGCCTTTTTTTTTTTGCCATGCCCAACCCTACAGCTGCATGTGTTAAGCAACTGTTAAGTGACTTAAGCCCAGTTTACACGCTCAATTACACCAGAGAAGTAACAGCAGGCAGCAGCAGCAGCAGCAGCAAAGGGCATGTGTCAGCTCCCTGGTAGCTAATTAAAAAAAAGCGACTAGCGCAACGGAAATCAAAACCGTAAACTGTGCTGCCGCAAAGGAAACGCAGCTGCTGCAGCTGGAACTTTGCGCCAAGATTGCATCGAGTCTGGCAAAATGGCACCCCGGAGACTCACGTGCGAGAGGCCAACTAAACACAGATACACATCAGCAGAACACACACACACACACACACAACCAGCCCATAAACACTCACCAAAAATGCACTCGTGTGTCTCCATGTCCGGCGGCGTGACAGCAGAAACTACTACTGTATATGCCCAAAAAACCCCGAGAATTGCTTTATTTGACCAGCGGCACGTCAATTAGAGTTTTTCCAGTGGGGGGTGGCTTGTGGGGGAATGACTTTGATGTGCCAGCGGGGGGCAGGCGGGTTGGCCTGTTTTGGCTTCATTTTCCGTTTTGCTTATTTATTTAATTTGAAAGCAATTCGTTGTTTGCTTCTGTTTTGGGTCTGCTCTTGTGGCTGTTTTTGCGGGGCACATGCCCCCGGCGCTTGGCCATACAAGTTCCAGTTTTGAATGATTGCTGGGGCACGTTAGGGCTGGCATTAACCCGTATGTGGGGTTAAGGGGTATTAAGTGAGGCTAAAGCTAGACCAAAAATGTGCACGAATGTTTGTAGGACTGAAGTAGAACTTTGAACGCACAAAAAATCATTTTGTCAGTCGTTTTTATTATAAAAAAATGTATTTAAATGATTATTTTGATATTTCTCGGAAAAATTAAATTTAAATTAAATAAATTTAAAATAATAAATAATAATTAAATAACTAAAATAAATCAAATTGTGCCAAATAAAAACTCTTCAAATTTACAATTCTGTAAAATTAAAAATCTGACAAAATAAAATTCTGTAATTTATGACATTCAAATTACGAGTGAGTCTGGCCTAGAATGCTGCACCAAAAACTCTAAATTTGGTCTAAAAACCTAACAAAAGCTTAATGTAAACAGGTAGCCTTTCAAAAACGTATTTGCCACCCAAAAATAATGAAGTTAAAGCAACCAAAAACCTGCCAAAACCCTGCCTTTAGCAAACAAAACTGAAAAAAAAAAACACACAGCAGCTAAATAAAAGCAAAAACGAATCCACCGAATGTCCCTGCTGTACCAACGCAATCTAATTTACAGTTAATCTGCGGCCACTTGCTTACACGTAACTTAATTTCCATGAAATGTGTGTGTTTGCGGGGGGTCATTGTTGGGTTAAAATAGTGAAGTTCCCGGCTTGGGGTTACATTTCGACTCTAAAGTTCATTTCGAATGGACTCGGGCAAAAACCAACAACAAATATTTCGAGTGTGTGTGTGTGTGTGTGTGTGTGCAATGATAAATTACAAAATGGCTGCCTATGGCTATGCCATGTGTGTGTGTGTGTGTGACCACAAAGTCCATTTTGTTGTTATTAAGTTTGGCTTGAGTCATTTTTTTGTTGAGGCAGCTGCACATGGCTTTTGTCTATGGAGGCTCGACATTTGTAGACTGCGTGAAATTAATGATGCGCCAAAGTTTTGTGCTGAGCTGAGCCTGCTGCCATCCCGGAGGCTGTCATCTTTTCTCATTGTTTGTGCAGTCGAAACGGAGATGTCCTGTCCACAAAATGTAGGACTAAAGACGCTTTTATTAATAGTCCTGCTACGTGGTCACGATTAACTGCCATTTTACGCACTCGCACTCGCACTCGCACTCACCCGAACCGCATGCTCCAAATGGCCGATGGGCGGTCCTTAGCCTTTTTGAAAGCTTTTTGCTGTTGCGTAAGTCAGCAAGTCCCATCGCCCTCCCCCCTTCTCTAGCTGTCTCTCTCTCTGTGTGTGTGTGTGTGTGTGTGCGTGTGTAATCTGCTTGGGATTTGGACACGACTTTACTTAAGTTCATAAAAATTCTATTAAAGGCGCAAAAAGCTTAGCTTGGGGTTACACGCCCCCCTTTTGGAGTTCCTTTTGCATGCCCAAGTAGTTAGCGTTCGCCAATTCACAATCATCGCGAAGCTTGGGTTAATTTTCGTTCAAGATTGGAGCTACAAAATGGCAGGGAAAGGACACTCCCAACAGGCCACTTTTTTCTTAGAAAATAAAACTCTAAAAATAAGACACAGATTTTGTGGCCGAAACAGCTGCAATGATTGAGGAGTTTTCTTCTCTCTCCTCTCTCCTCTCTCTCTCTCTCTCTCTCTTCTATGGCATTGTCGTGCTGCTTCTGTTTCGCTCCTCACAATCATCGTCAACTGCTTTTAATAACATTTTTCACTGTGCCGCACCTACTATGCCCTGCCCTTACTTTTTTTTCTGCCTTTTGTCTTTGCCTTTCTTGTCGCTTAAGTGGATGCTGCCGCGCCCAATGCCTTTGCACAGCCGCCCACCATTTTACATGACATTTTAAATTTACGATTTACATTAAATGGCGCAAATGCAAAAGCAACAACGAAATATAAGAAAAAAGTACGCCGAGTGGTTGTAAAATGAAATTGCTCAGCCGCTTCAAGCGGCTCAGATGCCTGCCCATCCATTGCTGCCACCTCGCAGGATCTGCCTCCATTTTGGGCGATTGTCTACCCGTCCTCGAAATACAGTTAAAAACCAATTTCGTGTATGTAAAATATATCAACTATATATTTAAGTGGCTTCTGTGTGCTACCCGTTTTGCTCCTTTCCCTTTTCCTCTTCCTTTTTATTTGTATTCCTTGCTGCTTGTCGCTTGTCAGCGTATAAATGCATTAGCGGGCGTTACAATTTACACATTAAGGCGTGACAAAAAAACAGGGGCGTACATATGTACATATGTGGGAAAAGGTTTGGCTTGAAACACATTAAGGCTCGGCAATCTATGCGCAAAATCGTTACGAATAATCACATAAACTGGTGGAAACAGAGTGTGAAAGTAATCTTGATTTTGGTTTATCAAACTAATAAGATTTATCTTGATTATTGATTAAATTGTGGGCCATTTAAAGGCGCACAGTTCAATAGGAAATAACAAATGACCTGCGAAAAGTCGGACATTAATTATGCTCTTTGGCAGAGGCAAAGTTCTGTGCAACATTTGCTGTAATCTGTAACAACTGATAAAAGTCATAATATTTCAGCGACTTAACCCATATAAATCTGCACCAACGACTAATTAAACTTTGCCGGCGCACAGAATTTTTGTTTTTATGATGATTCCTGATGAGTTCCCCCTTGAAAAAATGAAAGCCTGGCAGTCAAATAAAATAGTTGTTTCGTTGTCTTTCGTTACTGACAGACGGACAGAGCGGCAAACACACCTGTCCGCACACTTGACGGGTATTTCCATTTCCGTTATGCGAAAAGTTTCTTTTTTTTTTTGGGTAGAGAGCGCCTAAGTCGTGTCCTGGTGGCGTCTTACCTTATTTTCGTGTCGAAGTTGTTGAGGGGGCGAAAGTTTTCCGCTTAACATTTTGCGCCGCGCAAAAGTTGAAAAGTTTATCCCAACACAAGGACGGGTGGACAGGGCTGACTAACTAACTGACAGACACCTGTACACTGTACACACACACACACATGTACAAGTGTATGTGTATGCTGATTAGCGTGGGCCGTGATTAAGGCGAAGGCGCTGTTAAACGTGCCAAAGGCTTAGGCGGTGGCTGGTTCAGAAAGTGGAAAAAAGAGAGAGAGAGAGGGAATCGGACGATGCTTCGTTAAAACAAATAAAGAGAGCGAGTGGAGCTGACGCTGGTTGCGCAAAAGAGAGAGACGGAAAGAGAGAGCGCGTGGAGAGGCTGGCAAACTGGCGCTTAATTAAATCTAACAGCTGCTTAATTGCACTCATGCCAGTGGGTGGAGACAGCGTGTGGGCATGGCTAGGCCACATTATTGCCGCTGCCTTGCCATTAATAATTTTGACCGAAAACGCTAATGAGCCAAACTCCAAGCTAACTTCAGGCAGCTCCAACTTCGACTTTGACTTCGAGTCGAAGTTTTTCAATTTGTATAAAAAATACATAAGCAGGCTCCAGGCAGCTGGCATAAACATTTAGCCATAGAGTTTGCACTTTCCATAAGAAATTAATTTCATTACCGTTCCAGAGGGGCCCGTTCGGGGCAATAATTTCTCCACAAAAGTGCACTTTTAAGTGTTCGATGTGGGGCGGAATAGTAGTTGGCTTGGGATCGTTGCAAAAAGCGGTAGAATTTTGATGAATGTATGCATAGCAGAATAAATTTATCAAAAAGAAGAGCAGCAAGAATCGAGTTTCGCAGTAGCAGTGAGAGAGAGTGCGAGATACCGCAACTTTCGCTTTCATTTTGATTTAGTAGAGCAAAAAGAATACGAGCATAAGAACACGAGAAACTGCAATTACAGAGCGAAGCCGAAAGAGAGCCGCTTGTACTCCCCCCTCACACTCAACACATTTACTTGCTGACAAACACGCACATTTGATCTACCTTTGTAGTAGGAGATGAAGATGCAAAACAGCAAAACGAGGGATTTTGTAAGAGAGCTAACAAGTACAAGAAGCATGAAGAGAGCAATTAACGACTGCGTGCCAAGCCAGCTTCGCATCTGCTTTAACATACTCCATTTCACCCCCCTCACTAAAAAAGAGGAGCAACAAATATTTTGCAGTTGCAAAGAGTGAGGGCAACCAGTTACCGCAACTTTCGCCTTCATTTCACATTAGGAGAGCAATAGTAACAAGAGCAATTTCAACTGCAGAGCGAAGAAGAAAGAGAGCACCTTTAACAATAACAAGAAGCATGAAGAGAGCATGGTACCGCAACTTTCGCTTTCATTATGCAGTAGGAGATCAATAAGAACGCGAGAAATAGCAATGCCAGAGCGAAGCCGAAAGAGCGCCATTTCACACACTCCCCAACAACAACCATACTAAGCAAGAAGAGAACATGAATTGACCGCGTGCCGTCTATGCATCTGCTTTAGCACACACCCCTAAAAAAACACATTTATGCAAGTTCACGTGCCTTTAACATACACATTTGATCTGCTTTTTTAGTAGGAGAGGAAGATGAAGAACAGCACAGCGTTGCCGAGTGCAAGAGAGCATCAAGTACAAGAAGCATGAAGAGATCATCTACCTTAATATATTCCACGTCGTGGGCGAGTGTGAGAGAGCAATAAGAACAAGAAAAACGAGTGTAAAGCCGGCGGCGCATCGGCGTCGCGCTCAGAATTTTTTCACCGCTTGAGCCATGGAGGTTAGTCCGCGTGTCGGTTCGCGAAAATCGCGAAAAATCGGGAAAAATCGGTCAAATTCGGGAAATCAAACGGAAAAGTTGTCGCGCAGTTAAGTGCAGTGTAGTGGTGCAATGTTTAAACATTGAAATTGGGCAAAAATAGTGTTTTAGTGTAAAAAAAAAGTGCATGTTCCAGAGCAGCGGCAGTCCACAAGCAAAATGGCAGGCGAAATGGCATACCAATGGCGGCAGATCGGCGATTTAAAAAAAGAGGCAATATGTGAAAGTGAAGTGAAGTGTAGTGGAGTGCAGTGATAAAATATAAAAAACTGGACAAAAAAAAAGTGTTTTAGAGTAAAAAAATGCGGGATCCAGCTGCGTCCAGGCGTCGCAGTACCCACTGCAGAGGCAGTCCACGAGGTAAAACGGCGGCGAAATTGAAGGCGAATTGGCATGAGAAAAGTGTCGGCAAAGTGTAAAAAATGCGTGATCCAGCGCGGAGGTGGCGCAGTACCCACTGCAGAGGCGGTACACTAGGCGAAAGGGCGGCGAAATTTAAGGCGAATTGGCATGAAAAAAGCGGCAGATCAGCGATGGAAAAAAGAGGCAATATGTGAAAGTGAAGTGAAGTGTAGTGTAGTGCAGTGATAAAGTATAAAAAACTGGACAAAAAAAAAGTGTTAGTGTAAAAAAATGCGGATCCAGCTGCGGAGGCGGCGCAGTACCCACTGCAAAGGGTAGGCAAAAGGGCGGCGAAATTGAAGGCAAATTGGCATGAGAAAATCGGCAAAGTGTAAAAAATGCGTGATCCAGCGCGGAGGTGGCGCAGTACCCACTGCAGAGGCGGTACACTAGGCGAAAGGGCGGCGAAATTTAAGGCGAATTGGCATGAAAAAAGCGGCAGATCAGCGATGGAAAAAAGCGGCAATAAGTGAAAGTGAAGTGAAGTGTAGTGAAGTGAAAGTGGTGTTGTGATTAAACATACAAAATTGACCAATAAAAGTGTTTTAGTGTAAAAAAGTGCGTAATCCAGTGCAGAGGCGGCGAAATGGCATCCAAAAGGCGGCAGATCAGCGATGGAAAAAAGCGGCAATTTGTGAAAGTCAAGTGTAAAAAGTGTTTTTTGTTTATGTATCATCTATACACAAAACATTATGTGCATAAATTATTTTTTTATGTGCAAAAATCAGTGGAGCAACCAGCGAGTTCAGCGTCCCACGAGATGTCTCACTGTTTAAAAGAAAAAAGTGAAAAAAAATAAGAATAGCAGTCCGAATAGGAAAAGTGTGTGAAAATTGTATCAAGTGGTCATTTTTTTAAATATTGAAGCATGCTAAATATTAAGTTGTGAGTGCGTACTTCGTTCGTCCCTAACCAGAAAATCGTCGTTCGTCTTAATCGAAACAGAATCGACTACACATACATACATATGCACGTGTATGTGTGTGTATGTGCGATTGAACAATTTGTTTTTGTGCGCCTGTTGTTGGTAAGTGTTGCTGTTATCTTCTATTAACCGTTGCTTTGTTTGTCTTTGCACTTCATACATTTTATGCGTTTGACCAAATTCTAAAGAGAGCCCTTCTCTTTCTCTTGCTTCCCACACACCATCTTCCGCTCTTATACGCACGCATACATGCATGCCAATGCATACACATTTTTAACATAACAGAACTACAAATGAATACTTGCATTTTTTTAGATAATTAGCTATAACAAATGAAATAAATACTTCCAATCTGCTTTAATTAGAGTAAATAATATGGGGCAAAAATATTCACTTTCATTCTTAATGTTTACGGTATTTGCACTGTGCCGCCATGGGACCGAATTTTCGTCAACCTTTGGCTGCTTTCATTTATCATCGTGCGCTGCTGGGGCACTTCCTTGTCCGTGCGCTTCAATTTCGCCGCCTTGCCTCAATTTCTGGCCGGCCGGTGGCAGAGGCTATTAATTTCGCGTCAATTAAAAATTAAGCCAATTATTTGTGCCTGCCCGGTGGCTGGGCTCTGAACTGGCCTCCACAACAGACCTTGTTCTGGTTCCTTTCTGGTTCCTAGCCTTTCCCTTTCCGTCCGGTTCGTTTCGTTTCGTTTCCTTTGCCTTTCCCTTGACTGCATTCGAAGTCCATTAGGGCTTCATTTGTTTTTAATGCTGTGTAACCTTTGCCTTTGCCAGCAACGAAAATAGCATAAAATAAAAGACAACACGAACCAAAAAACACAACAAAAAAAAGAAGAGAACGCGAAATTTCTAAGTTGGCAGTTTCACGGTTCAGACTCGGACGAGCCTCCGGTTGGCGTCGTTGTCGGGTCGCCTGCCGTTTATTGGCTAATTTAATTTGCATGTCTTGCGTTTGGGCAATTAATCAGCAGAAACAGCTGTACGTCGCTTTAACCCTTTTTGCCACCCAGCCCAGCCCGTCCCAGCCCAATTCTTTTTATAGAATTTTTTGTGTCTGCCGCTCTGTTTTGTTGTAGTCGCTTTTTCGGCACTTTATTTCAATCTTCTTTCAAGTCACCTGCTACGAGTATGCTCTTTGTATTGTGTAATCCTTGTCTTGCTATTCCTTATTGAATTACATGCCCACGCCCCCCCCTGTGCTGCCTGTGCCATGCCCTTCGCCTTTTAATTGCATTTTCCTTGGGCACAAATGCAACTCAAGTGGCTGCTGCTGCTGCTGCTGCAGCTTCTGGCCGCCACCTTTTGTGATGTCCTGGCCCCGGACCTTTGGCTGCTGCCTCTTCTGGCGCTTCATTTGTTTCGCTCGAGTTGAAATTAATGCAGTAATTTGTAATGAGTTTGCCTGTTTGCTTTTTTTTTTTTTTTTGGTGTTATTGTTGTCGGCAGCATTGCAGGATTTATTGTTGCATACTTGATGGCACTCTGGCACTGGCACTGGGCCCAGGATCCACTGAATATAATTCATTTCTTTTCGCGCAATCCAATTTTGCAGCCTGTAGCCCGGCAAGTACTTGTTGTCTTCTATCTGTTATGATAATTTATTTGAGTTAGTCGGCCACTAATTGTGCGGACAAACGCTGTACATAATGAGCCCATAGGCCAAAACGCGCACTGAATATTCAAGCGCCATCAAATTTCGAGTATTCGTTAATCAAATTATTCAAAACCAGACACAGACCAAGAGCAGACACAATTCCCAGACCAGGCACCACCAAAGTGCACTGATGTGTCAACCGAATGTATCTGTACAATATTTATTTTCGTTTGGGGAAATTTTTACACATTTTGCTTTTAAATTTTACAGAATAATCATTTTTTCTTGGGTAGATTTTTACGGCTTGCAAGCGGTAGAAAATGCTACAGTACTTATACTTAACTTGGAGTTGATTTATAATTATATTATTTACTTTACTTTCGATTGTTTTTCCGCTCACCATATTTACATTTAATTCAAAAACAATTTCTTAGGTATCCTTAAGTCGGAATACATATTTTCGGTAGCTCCATTTGTTTCCTTTCCTTATTTTTGTACACACAACTTTGACACCTAACATGGGGATTGACCCTGCAGAGATAGGGGCCAGGGGAACAGCGTAGTGACCCCATTTTTATATGCATTGTCAAGCCATAAATTTCTTTGGCTGTGCAGCATAAATATTTAAGCAAAGACAAGCCACGTCACGCACCCTTCGCACTATAAAAGCGCCAAACAACAACACAAAAAGAAAAGATTGAAATAAATTGAAAATTGCAGAAAATATAACAAAGTGTTTGCCCCCCAAAGACCCCTACCTAACCCTGGACGTGGGGATGAAGGTGCTGATGTGGGTTTCCCCTGCCCATTTTAGCCTTTTTGTTTGCTGGTAAAATTGTTGCCTCCTCTGTAAGTTGAATCCTTTTGCCCTCCATGTCCAGCTGTCTGCTCTGATCTGATTCCTTGCCAGAGTGTGCGTGCATATAAATTAAGTTTTAAAAGTAAGCAATGCTTTCCTCTCCCTACTTTACTTGCTGCTTTTGTGTTGTATTTGAAATCAAAATAAAATGCAGCAGCCAGTTTTGCCGTTTGGAATTTGATAGCTCAAAGCGCAAGGTGGCAAAAGGTATCGTAAGTTTGTCTGGCTTAGAGTTCGGCTTGGGCTTCGGCTTTCAAACTTGTGCCAAGGCAAGACCATAGCTCTGGTCAGCTTCTTGCTTGCCAATCCCCGAATCGGAAATGCATTAACATCTGAAGGGTGTTTAAAGATAAACAACCAAAACTTACTTGGAACTGAGATGAGATGCTTGTACTTTGAATGCAGATTGATTTTGTCTGTTCAGAATGTTTTCAACTTGCTGGTTTGATTAGTCTAAAAGGAATTCAATTAGGTGAAATGTTTTTAGGGTTTCTTGGTTTGCTGTCTTTTGTGGGATTTCAAGTAGATTAAAAGTTTTGCGACAAAGTTTGGGTTGCTTTCGAACAGGTTTTTATTTGATTTCTGTGAGGAAGCTGCTCTTTAATTAACATTTACAGCCTGAGCTGCCAGTGTTCAGATGTTCGTCACATCCTTGCAGTCACATTCATTAACAGAAATTTCTTTCTTTCCATCGATGCGAGTGACAATTAGGTGCGAGTTTCGCTTTCCAATTAAACCACTTGATTACAAAATTCACACTCACTGGGAATGATCTCTAGGACACTCTCTCTGCGTCTCTCTCTCTCTCTCTCTCTCTCTCTCTCTGATTGCTTGCTTGGGGGCGTGAGCGCTGGCGTTGCAGTGTGACCAGCATTGTGCGTGAAGCATGTTAATGGCGCCTAATCAGCGACAAAGAGCCACCATTAGCACCACAGCTGCGTTCGTGTATGGGCGTGGCCCCAAGCAGCGCTTAATTACATAAGTAAAGTGAGTTTGAGCGTGCCAAATGCCGCTGACTAGTCAGCAAAGTGCTCAGATGCTGAGACAAAAGAGTCTCCAAGACAATTAGTTACTGACTAGCAGAGTGCGAAAATCAAAGCCGAAGAGTTTGTGTCAATGCAGTTTAGTGTGGGGGGTTATTTTTTTTTTGATTTCCCCCCACTAAAATGGGTTAAGACGGAGCCTCAAGTGTCGGCGACAATTTGCTAGTTCACCGCATTCACTTTTGGTTAACAGATTTCTTTTCGTGCCACTAACTCAATAAACTCAACGTTGTCTTGCATGACAAGAGCAATGACGACAGACACTCAACGGGTTATTAGGGGGGTGGGTGGGGCTTGCTGCGTGCTGCCCAACGTTGTCTTTGTGCCACAGCCATGTTGATGAGCTCTTGTTCGCTCTTCCTGCCATCAACGTTGTTGTTTCTGTTGCTGCTGCTGTCGATTTCGTTGCAGTGAGCGCCTCGCTAAATGGATTTTTAATGTCGTTGCCAATGCAGGAAAAGTTTCCCCCAAAAAGGTTGTTGTCATCGCTAAAGCGAGTATCCTCTGTGTGTGTTTGTGTGTGTGTAAATAATAACACTTAAGCGCTTAAATTGTCTAATGGGTTCAGGCGTGGCAAACATAGAGATGGGCCAGGAGAGGATGTCAATCAGGGCACCAAAATGTAATTTTTGGATGGATAAATTGATAAAAAAATATAAAAATAAACAAAGAAAAATAAAGTCGAAATTTGGTAAATTAAAAATATAATTTTAGTAAAAATTAAAATAATTTTTAACCAAGTAAAAATGACTTGAAGCTGCTTGGAGTAGCGGAAAGCATTTTTTATCATAAAAAGAAATTGATAAAACTATTAAAATAGACAACAAAAAACAAAGTAGAATATTGGTAAATAAAAACAATAATTTAAATATTTTTTTTAATTTTAAATTATATTTTAAAGTCAGTGAAGTAGGACAATGGTTTTTGTTATCAGGATTTTGTGTGTAAAATATAAAAATAAATAAAGAAAAATTATGCTAAAATAAAACTAAAATTTAAATATTTATTTTAAATATTTTTTAACAAAACATTTTTTTTTAATGAAAATATCTCTTAATAAATTGTTTTTCTGCCATAACCTCACGCGGCCAACACTGCACGATGCAGTCAGTCACTCCCATCGCCAAGATGCAACCCCATGCTGCATGTTGTGGCTGCCTCAGCTTCTCTGGTTAGGTACGTGCAACAATCAAGTGTCAGCGTAATGAGCTATCAAGCTGCAAAATATGCAATTTGAGCGCGACTGAATAGTGCGACAAAGAGACCCGCATGCTACACACACACACACACACACACACAGATAGATACTGCCTGCTGACACTCACACAGCACCAAATGCCGTTTGTGCTGAGAACAACGACAACACCTCGGCGCTATCGCAGAAGCTTTTGCTAAATTTTGCGTGTAAGTGACAAGTCCCGCATAAAAGGGCATAACAACTGCAAAATGCTGATGTGTACATGTGCTTACCACAAAGACACCAACACACACACACACACACACACACACACGGAAACAGCAGCAGGCAGACAGGGAGAGTGGGTTGCCAGTCAGGCTGTGGGGGCGACGCGTTTTTGTTGCACTTATTAATGAACAAACAACAAGAGCGGCTACGTAATCATCGTTGTCAGCCAAGCGCCATCGTAATCAAGCACTCAAGCGCATAATTATGGCATGGGTACACGAGTGTGCCAGGGGGCAGGCACAGCGGCTGGGACAGCGACGGAGGCATGGTCGCGGTCCATGATGAGGGTTGAGGCATGAGGTTGGTGTCCTGTCCTGACGTTCGTTGGCTTGCTTTCAGATTTTGGGTTTGAGGTTTGAATGTTGTTCTGTGGTTAGAAGCCAAAAGGCGAGACAGTGGCGGAGCAGGCAATAGAAGACAACAGTTGCAAAAATATTCATTTTATTTTATTAAATTAAGAGGAAATGCACACCAGCTAGTGCCAAAATTATGGAATATTTAGGAAGGAAAATGCAACCATTTATGTGCTGTTTGTAGCCCTTTCCCTTGGCCCATTGTTGGCCGACGCCCCTGGTCCCTTTAGACCCACTGACCAGCACAGCGCCTTGCACATGGCGCTATGTTTTCAGTCTCTAGATATCATTGCTCCATTCGTTTGCTTGTTATTCTCGTAGTCTCCCTCTCTCGCTTGGTTGTTGCCATAATTTACAATTAAAAATCATGACACTTAAACATAATTAAAATATGAAAACGGTTTTTGCCGCTATGCAGCAATAAAGTGTAATAAAAGTTAATTAGAAGATGTGCAAAATACAAGTACGAAGCAGTGAGTCGACGAGCCCTTAAAGCCAAGCAAAATGCATGCACAAAAAGCGTTTAATTTCTGCTAGCAATGGGGCAAAAAGTATTGACTACTAATGAGTTTTTAATCACCAATGCAGGCAGGCAGGACAGGGCAGAGCAGGATTTTGCAACTCGTTGGTTATGATGCCATTCGCAGAGCTTAAATATTCAATGCCAGAATCCTGTGACTAAGGGCTGACGACCGAAGAGACCAGAACAATGCAGTCATCGGGGTGTTAAATGGTTTTGTCTGCATGTCAAATTACAGGAAGCATAATTTCAAGCCTGGTTGCCTCTCTGCCAAACCCAAACCCAAACCCAAATCCGAACCAAAAACGCCACAAATTCAAGTCAAAAACCCAACACAAAAGGTGCAAAACTCTTTGAAATTATGCATTGAAATTTTTGGGTTTGTGCACACACCCTACAGCCTACGGGCAGGAAATGTTGTGGGATCGTGTCAGGGAAACCGGACTGGTTTGGTATTTATTGCTGGTCATTAGGCAAAAATCCATGCGGCAGTTACAGCGCTAATCAACAAAGATTATTGAGCAGGAAATGGATATTTTAAACTTGAAAAAACATCAAGCGATCAAGCTAAATCGAAGCTGTTTTTGAACCATAAATACTTCAGGGATTTATGCATTAAGATTATAATTATAAAATAAAATTATGTAAGCTGCTTTAGCCGTGTCATCTTGGGTGTACACTCTCGAGTCCTTTTGCTCAATTTACTTGAAGGAACGACACTGCACTTGCCTGCCGCATAATGCAGTTTCCAGTGCATTATGTTAAGCATTCCTTTGTGTGTTTGTGGTGTTTGTTGTGTTGTGCTATTAATTAGGCTTATTAAAATCGACGCTGACAGCTTTGTGGTTTTGTCGAGGCTTTGCTGGAGCTTTTCCCCACCCAACTCAAGGATATTTTAATCAGGGCAATTGTTGAAGGCACTATGCATTATGCAGGATCGGGGAACCGCATTCGAGGCTCATTACAAATGAAAATTACCACTTAATAATGCTTCAAGAAGGTTGAGCCATTTCTCATTACTCGCTGAAGCTCTGCCTCTCGCTCCGCCACTCGCTCTCGCTATGCACCTCTCGCTCTCTGTCTCTGGCCCCAAAAAAAAAGACGCTCTGAACAGACGAGCTCTTTGCGGTGATCTGGTGAATGCAAAAATCAGTCAAGGATGCACATAAATATTTACATACACAATATATACGAGTGCTGCTCCTGCTGCATATTCGCTGCTCTGCTCCTTTTTTTTTTTTGTATTTTGTATTTTGTGGGTCATAAGCCATTAGCCAGGGCAAACGGAAAACACGCTAAGCCCAAGCGCGGACTGTGAGTTCCTTTATGCATGCTGGATGAGGATGATTCTGGTGATGCTGCTGCCTCTGGCTCTGCCTCTGCCCCTGCTGCTGAGGCTGTGGCTGCGGTTTTTGCGGCTGCAAATGGAAGTGGCACCAGGCAGTGGACACTGGTGTGAGGCAGCGTGGGTGATGCCGCATTGAGGGCCAAAAAGTTAATTGTAAACATGACCCAGTTTGCAGTGGACACCCACCCACACCCCGAAACCATTCCCGAACTGCTGCTGCGGCTCCACAGCGTGTGCTCCTCCTGGTTCTGCTCAGTCACTCATTCAGTTTCGTTGCCGCAAACTATGGTACGCTTTTGTCTGTAGCCTGAGCTGGAGAGACATTGTGGCGTGGGTTTGTGCATCCCTGAATGAAGAATGCCCCTCGCTTTATTATGCGACATTGGCCCCAGCAGGAGCAGCGGCAGCGGCAGCGGCAGCAGCAGCCACGTCAGGCAGCTGCTTCAAAAGGATATTTGTAATGCTCCATTGTGCAGCTCCCTTGTTACTGGTGCCGCTGTCACCTAAGTCATTTTGGCCTCACTTGAGTAATGGCAGCAACGCCTTAAAATATGCAAAAGCTCGAAAAATGTTTATAATATCTGCAGTGCAAAGGACGGAAAACAAACAACGGAAAAAGGATTTCCAGGCGCTGCTCTGTGCCTGTGCTTGGGCCGATCTCTGTGTGTGTAGGTTGCAGTTTCTTAGTTATCCCGGAAAAATGCCCTAAAGGCGCTTCGTTGCAGCAGCCATGAGGGGCTCGGGGATGGGGCTGGCGACTGGCTCTGGGGCTGGGCAGGGGACTGGGACTCGGACTCGGAGGATGGGCGCTGCTGGTGCTGCTGCTGCTGCTGCGTGTGTTTGGCTGCAGTTCAAGTTAATTGGATTTGGGCAGAGTGCTGTTGCTGCCACGGGCGACCTTCGAAGGCTGTGTTTGCCATGTAGCTGCAGAGTTTGTGTATGTAGTTCTAATGGCTTCAAGTGCCTTTTTAATGACACCTGAAGTCATTTCAGCCAAGGCTTAAGAACTTGAAGCACTGCCAGTGAAAGTTTTCAGCAGCAGCAGACAAATGCCACAAATCTTATAAGCAATTTCTAATGCACATTGAAGCAAAGAAGGGAAAGGCAGGCAGGATATTGGATCTCCAACGTGAATGATAAATATTACCCGAAAATAAAATGGGGAACTCAATTTCATAATCAATTTTTGTCTGTGTCTCGTAGTCACTTCAAAGCTTATGCACTTGCCACGGCTACAGCCGAATATGCTTAACGTTTTGGGCCCTGACATAAAGTACATTTTTGCCTTCTGAATAGAACTAGTGGCAGAGACACGATGCTTGTGCCATAACAAAGACGTTGCACATAGGACCAGCTACTTGGCTATGCATAAAACTACTGCTACATTGGCACTAAAAAACAAACAGCAAAAAGGGAATTTAGTTGGGTTTGGTGGCGGATGTCTCTGTGCATTTATAAATGTAAAAGTTGCCACGTGACACGTTGATGATAATGGGCAGGGAAAAGGCATAACAGGGCGGAAGAACTGCAGGAGAAGACTGGAACTAAGCCAGGTTTATGCTAGCTTTTTGGGCTATAACTTATGCCAATATATGTACATAAAAGCGACTGGAACTAGTTCCAAAAAGGTCAGCTCTGCGCTGCTCTCATCAGCAACTAGCAGCTAGAGAGTTTATCCCGACGCCCTGCCACACATGCAAAGCTTTTATGTTGGCTAAGTAAATGTTTAAAATATTTTGGGCTGCTCCTGCTACATGTGCTCGTAGTTGAAGTTCTGCGCCCAAAATTATTAAGATGAGTGGCATAAATTATGAGCAGACCAGCAGCAGCAGGACACAGGACTCGTAAAAGCCGCTGGCATATTATCCATGGGGACTTTGTGGGGGTCGAGGTGGGTGGCGGCGGCTGGTTTGTTTGATGAGTG
Source organism: Drosophila guanche (assembly GCF_900245975.1). Taxonomy (NCBI): domain Eukaryota; kingdom Metazoa; phylum Arthropoda; class Insecta; order Diptera; family Drosophilidae; genus Drosophila; species Drosophila guanche. Next base: position 4,908,206 of record NW_022995749.1, on the reverse strand, counting down.
AATGACTAACTGCATGACAGTTTCGCCACAGTATGTGTGTGTGTGTCCTACATGTGGGGGTTGATCACTTTAAGTATTGACAACATTGGACTGCATGTCGTATACATAATGGTGCGGCTCTCTCTCTCTCTCTGTGTGTGTGGGTTGTGTGTGTCGCCTGTGTGGCAGTTGGTTTAATATTTATTTAATTTAATATGCTAATTGGATGTGATCTGTGTGTGTGTGCGGCTCTGTGCAGCAGCAACAACTTTACGAGCGAAGCAATTCATAAATAAATGAATACGAAAGTTTTCACATGTCAACGAATTGAGTTTGTGTGTGGTGTGTGGTCGGTCCCTCCACAACTATAACTACAAACTACAAACTACAACTACTGCTGCAACGACTTTTATAAATCGTTTTGAAAAAATTTGCCACCAAAAGACGGAAAATGCTGTCAGGCAGACAACTTCTGTCGCAAGGCAGCAACCAAGCAACGAACCCACCCAGCCAGCCACAGGCGACGACAAATTGTTTTTGCGATAAAATGGGACAAGTAAGTGACACGCGGCCCTTAATCGTTTTGGGGGCGAGTCCGAGCTGGAGTCGGTTCGTTGCAAACCTTAAAAGGCTGCCACTCAGTTAACGTTAATTATATTAGGGTGAGGCACAGCCAGAGTTAGAGAGCAAAAAAGCAGCTGCCAAGTGGCAAAGTATTCGGTCTGACCGTTGCAGAAAATTGCATTAAAGATGTGACAAAAACAACACAGTGCAGTGCACAGGCATTTATGTGATAATTATGCAATGTTTTGTGCATGTTGCAATCAAATTGAATTTGTCAAACGACATAAATAAATGGTAAATCAAGCGAGACAGAGAAACTCTGCGCTGTCAGCGGGAAATGGAATTGGCCCGCCAAAAAGTATGCAATGAATTATACAAAATCCAAACGCAAAAAAAAACACACACACCGAAATGGGGGGGAATAAAAACTCGCACTGGGGAATATGCACAAATAAAAATCTTCAAAAAAATACATGTCGAAAATGTGCCACTGCGCTGGGAAATATATATTTTTCCTCACAAATTGTAGAGTGCCACAGCGCCGAATGGTGGCAGACATTTGGCTGGACCGAACAGAACAGAACAGCAGAGTGGGGTTGGAGGTGGAGTTGGTAAAGTTTTGAGCTCTCTGCTCAGTGGCTTTTGTCCATATGTACCGCAACGAAGTATTGATAAAGTTGTTTAATGAAAAAGGGGATTGAAATCTGCTTTACTATCGATTCATCTATCAACGACAGAAGCAAAGAAAATTATGGAAAAATATTTGAAGCGAAGTAGAGAAATTTGTGAATTGTATAAATGTTTTTTTGATGCATTTTTGTGTGGATTGCATTTAGTTTATGTAAAATGTACATCTCTGATGGAGTTTGCATTTTTTGATGGAAGTTTTTTGTACAATTTTGATTTATGATATTTATTATTTGATGCTAAAATTGTTTCTTATAAAATATGATTAATTTATGTGTTTACCAATCAAAAACTTTGCGACACATTGTCAATGCTCCGTTTTACGTATCTAATGCAAACATCCACAAAGATCTGAATATTCCAACCATTAAAGAAGAAATAAAGAAAACTAGTAAGAAATACATCGACAGACTCCACAACCACGAAAATAATTTAGCCTTAAGTCTATTAGACAATAGCCTAACAGTAAGAAGACTGAAAAGATACCACATTCTCGATATCCCTGATAGATAAATCCAACAAACTGAAAAGATGTTATATATAATAGCAGGGCTCATTGGAAAACTGCTATTTCTGTTAATTGAATATTAATTATACAATTTACTTATTGTTTAAAAAAACAGATTGCAAATATAAAGAGAGAGAAAAAAAAAAATATATATATATATTTTCCTACTTTTCCTGTCAAGGATTGTTCTACCATTGTAGGGCCTTGTTGTAGCGCATTCGTTTGCCTTATAAATCCCACATCCTCCATGTTTTTGTGCTGCATTTTACCATATCTACATATGTGTAGCACAAATAATATGAATTTAAATTGAACACACAAAAAAAGGAAGAGCGGGTAGCACGACACAAAGAAGAGCGTCAGCAGTCGCTCGTTGAACTGTGAAAAGTAGACGGGAAGTAGCGAAAATAATGCACACACACACACAGTGGAACAATCGCAGCGTACAGTAAGCGACATGCTGGTAAAGTCAGTCAGTGAGTGAGGCAGCATATTGAGCTTGTCAACATGACGAGGCAGCGGAACAGGCACAGGCACAGGCACAGTCGAATGTGCGTAAAGTGATTCTCGATAGTGGCAAATGTATGCTAAATAAATGCACACAGCATTGGAATATATATTCCTCCAAGGTGCCAGCGACTTCAACTTGTTGAGCTGCAGCCTCATCTATGCATGACCCCGTGCCGCGCTTCATGCCTTTTGTTGTGTGTACAGACAGTACTCGTGCCAGTAAGAAATTGCAATTGCTTTGCGCAAACTGACATTGACAGCCGCTGGCAGGGGAGGCAACTGTTAGCTGCTAGCTGTGGCTCGCCTGCCACTCTGTTCCCCATCAATTTGAATGACATTCACAAACAGCTAGCATACAGAAAAGAAAGGAAGTATATGCGAAAATGTATGCTACATACATATTGTACATAGTCAAGCATGAGCACAAACGAAAGACGAAAAATTGTGACATTTCGTATAGAAAATAGTTTTGCAGTTGTAGCAAAATAGTTTTGTAGACATTTTTTTGATTGCCGCATAGCTTAAGCATATGGCATGGGGCATTCAGTCAAGCAGAATGGAGGCCATGCCGTGGCGTAAATTGTGAATATTGTGAACCGAGGCTTTAAAAAATGTTGAATAACAAAAGAAAACAGCGAAAGGAGTGCGCTTCATTATGAACGGAAAAATATATGCTTCCCTGTGCCACAAGCTTCCACATGAGCTGGCATTTGCAGTACTTTCCACAGGTTAATTTTTCAGTTCTCAAATAAAAGGCCAGCAGCAGCAGCTGTGCTGCTTTCGGTACACATGCCTGGCAAATAGTTTTGACAGGCAGGGAGCGAGCGGAGGGGAGAGCTGCTCAACGTGCCAGCATTTTTTAGCCCCAGCATTTTTCCTGTAATAAGAAATTTGCTGCCAGAAATAATTGTTTTTTGGCTTTATTTTATACCATTTTGCTTGGCTGCTTTTGCTTGTTTTAATTGTTATTTTTATTTTTATTTATTTTAATTTTCAATTCGAAAACATTAAGCTACGAAAAATCATGTTATGGTTTAGGTTCTTGGGATTTATTTCTGCATGAATTTAATTCTTCTTTTCGGTTAAATTGTAAATTTGCTTGGCAACATCCGACAGCTGGACATCAATGGCCTTGGTGTCATCGTACAGCGAGGGTGCCTCGCCCAGGATCACAAATGTGCCCACCAGTGAGGCGATCATGAACAGCCACAGAAACAAACGATCCATGACCATGGCCACAAAGCCCCAGTCTTGATCCTCCTGCAAAAGAGGTAAGCAAAAACACTTTCGTTAGACAGCGATTGAAATATATCGCAGCTAATTGAGCTTTGAGCTCCCTCCGACACACACACACACACTTTGAGCGATTGGCTTTCATTAGGCACTTGGCTTAATCTACTTATGCCCGGGCATCAGTTTGCTTATCAATCAAAAGGCGAGGCGAACAAAATGAAATGGGGGAAAAAAAGCCAGCAAGGGAGCAAAAAAAAGAAGAGCGAGAAGAGCACAACAAAGAAAACATTTTTTGGGTTGTGTTTGATTGAAACGTTTTGCTCCGAGCTGCCACAAATGAAGAGATGAAGAAATAAAGTGGGGAATGTGCAGAGGTATGAGGCTGAGGGCTGCTCCGCCAATTGCCAGTCAATTGAACAAAAGCAATTAAAAGTGGATTTGCCGCTGCTCGTTGCCGAGTCTTAAAGTGCAAATATGAGAGCAAAAAGAAACAAAATGCTTAAATAAGTCGACAAAAGAAAAAGCTAGTGCCTGCCCAAGGATCAGAGACACAAAACTGAACTGGGGGCAAAAGCGATTTTTGCGGTTTTTTCTTTGCTCGGTCTCGGGCAAAGCCAGAGCCAGAGCCAGGCTCATGGCTGCTACCGACAAACGGAATTTCCAATTAAAAATTCAATCAGCTGCTGCCCGCTGCCTGCTGCCTGCTGCTGAAACTCACCGCATTGAACTCATCCTGCCGCTGCATGTGATGCTGTATGAACATGACGTTGTGTATGGCCTTCTCCAGCTCGAAAGGATACTTTTTGCGTGTCGCCACATCGCTCAAAGAATCATCCAGGCCGGACAACACCGATGGCAGGCCGTTGTAGCCGCTCAATGTGCTCAGGCCGCCACCCAAAGCGCCCACCAGGCCGCTGAATCTGTAAGCGAGGGAAGGTAAAGAAGGAAGAGCTTGATGGCTGGCCTATCTTACCTGTTGGTGGCTGTCGTCACATGCATCCCGTTGCAGCCACCCACACCGACACGTCCCTGCATGCGGCGCAGCGAGTCCGGACTGGAGCCGCCCGAATTCATTTGCATCTCATCCATCAGCGCCTGACCGAACTTGGACTTGCTGAACTTCAGACCGTAATTGATCTTATTAGCGGCCAGATCACGCAGCAAGTCCTTGGGCACACGCATCAGCAGCAGCTTGGGCAGCCGCGTAATGAAGAACGAGCGTATCCATGGCCGCATCTTGTGGGTGCTCGGCTTGCGGTAGTGTATATTCAGTATGATGATGGTTATGACAACGCTCAGACCCACCAGCAGCATGGTGAACAGCAGATACTTGCCCAGCAGTGGCAGCGCCAGCGACGTGGAGGGTATAATCTCGGATATGAGCAGGAAGAACATGGTCTGCGACAGCAGAATGCTGATGCACAGCGCAATCTTTTCGCCCGAGTCCGCGGGCAAATAGAAAACGAGCACCGACAGATACGAGATGCCCACACACGGAATAATCAGGTTAACCGTGTAGAACAGAGTCTTACGGCGTAGAGTAATGTTGAAGAAAATATCTGTAACAAGTCGTCAAGTAGAATCCACAAGCAGCAGCGGGGGCAAAATATGGAAAGAGCAAAGGTTTTTTTTTTTCGGGTTGGGATGGAAAAAGAATACATTTTGGGATGAGTTTGGGTAGAGCTTTCGCGTAATTGAATTGTCGGCGATTTGCAAGCTTTAAACTCCACAAAACTCACCCGGATAGGGTTCGTTGCAGCACGGATAGAATTTCTCATGCCGCTCCGCGGGCACTGCCAATATGTCCCACTCAACACTGGGATAATATTCGCGCAAATCAATGCCGATTTCCACTTTGTTATCCTTGTCGTTCTTCTGGCTGATGTGCTTTAAGTCGATCTGTGAAAATGGGAGCGAAATGTCTAAGTACTTGAGCTCAAAGAGTAGCACAAAAAAATGTAAACGCGTGCTGGGTAGTGTTTCAATCTGTCCAGCGCCACTGCGACTCGCACTTTGGCTTAATTTATGGCCGCGCATTTTTATGACAGCGACACACACACACACACAGACACAGAAAGAGCGAGCAAGACTCTCTCTGTGTGTGTGTGTGTGTAGACAAGTTTCAATTACACTTTTACAATTTCTCACATTTTAATCTGAAGCTGCCGCCGCCGACGCCTTTTCGATGTTCTCACGGCATCTTAGGCGTGTAAGTCCTAAGGGGGAGGACCCTGCTACACCAGATAAATGGCTGCACATAAATCTCATGCCACGCCCATTTATCTAGCAGCGCATGTCGAGGGAGGGACCATTACTTACCTGATCACCATCATAGGTCCATGAGCCGAATTTCATAAAGCACGTTTGCTGATCGAACGGAAAGTAGCGCACATCAATCTCGCAGCTGGATTTGAAGATGGCTGGCGGTGTCCACACCACTTTGCCCGTATAATGGAGTATGGCCTTGGTCATGGTGGTAACCACATACTCACCATCGGCGCTGGAACGAACACAGCATGAGAGTAGAGCAAAGAGCAGAGACTGGAGAGAGACTCACTTATTGTAGAGCACAATGTCGGGCAGCCAGATATGCTCGGAGGGCACATAAAGCTCCGTAACGCCACCATATTCCGAGGGATCCCATTTGAATTTATGATCCTGCCATTCATGCTCCAACCAGACATTGGTCGTTAGAATTTGATCTTTTAGATTCTGCCAAGAGAAATAAGACAAAACCACATTTGCTGTCTGAGTGTGCCAGGAAAAAGCGAGGATAAAGAGAACTAAGGCCCGGCCCAGTCATGCATCAAGTGGGATTTGCATTTTTATTTTATTTGATTTTTTTTATTTTTTTTTTTTTTTAGTTTTTCTGCTCATCATTTGCCATTCTTTTGCGGAGCGTTTCGTGCCGGGCTAATGTGCTTTTTGCTGTCAGCTTATGCTTTCGTTTTCTGCACCTTTTTTTACTCCTTTTCTTGGCTTGTTTTATTACCTTTTAAGCCTTTTGGTGGCTCTGCCATGTGCAGCCGGAATTGCAGCCTGACAAATGGCTTCTCCCTGTGCAAACTTTAAGCGAGCGCAGACAACATTCAGTGCCCCGCCCCGTCTCGTCCTTGTAATGAAATGTTGCCAGAAAATGTTATCAAAATCTACTCGACTCGTCGTTGGGGAAATGCGAATAATTTATTTGGTTAGCAGTGCTGACAGTGCTAAAGCTGAGATGTTCCAGCATTGAAATATTTTACTTAAATATGGTGGGACAACCCCCCCCCCCCAGCTTTGGACAACTTAAGAGTGTCATTAGGAGCTGGCGACCCCTCATAGATTCGACCTCGCCTCACCTCATTTGTTGCTGTTTATTGCTTAGCATATTTTATTTACGAGCCGTTGAAAAGTTCTTTGGAAAAGTTTTGTTTGTTTTCTTTTGCTCTCTCTGGCAGCAAATGTAGCGCAACGCTGGGCACCCCCCTTTTGGGTTGTTTTTTTGCCTTAATTAAAAATTTTGTCAACTTTTTGCCAATTGCATTAATTAATTCCCAGCCCCACCATTGCGTTGTTTGTTAATTTACTCACCAAATCGATGAGCTGCGACAAGCGCAGCCCGAGCTTGACCAGCACCGTGTCCGTGTTGTTGCTGACGGGTCGTATCAGGCGATTGTAGTTGCTCAGCAGATCATCGTAGAGCCGCTTTGCATCCGGATTGGCCTGCACGGTTTCGCAGAGCAGCAGAAAGACTATCAGCAGGCAGAGCAGCTTGCAGTGCTGCCACATGGCCGTGAGCAGGGGGGCGAATGGTGGGCGTGTGTAGCGTGCCATGACGTCACACGGCCGATGCTTTCGCTGCTTTCGTAGCAAAAGGCCTTGACGGCGGCGGCGGCTGCGGCTGCGGCGGCCGGTGTTTTACGCTTGATGATATTGATGCACACACACACACACACAACACGCGCACACAGGTTTTTGTTTACCTTTTTTTTGGTGCTGGTTTTCTCTGTGCGAAATCTGTGGTCGGGCTCTGACGCAGTTCCGAGCAAACGCGACACGAAGAAGAGCGTGGAATATATTTTTCGTTGCTGTGAGTGTGTGTGTGTGCTAAAAAATGTGTGCTAAAAAGCGTTTACAAGTCTCCAAGGAAGATACAGTCGATGCTGCTGTCGATGCTGTCTCTGCCGCTGCCACTGCCGCTGCCGCTGCCGCTGCTTTCTGCCGCTTTCTGCCGCTTTCTGACGTCGGCGCAGATGGCCGGGGCGCTCAGCCGCTCAGAAGCCTCAACAAAAGTGCGGCTCTGATGTGGAACTGGTAGCTGAAAACTGTATGCCAGCTGCGCCCATGCAGCTGATTTTCGCCGACAAATGTTTCAAATTGCACCAAAAATTCAAAAATTTCACTGGCTAAATTGTGACAAAAATGTGTTAAAAATATTTAAAATATTTTCAATTACTTTGGAAACATTTTGCAATTATTTCTTAACTATTTTGCATTATTTTACTGTATTTTCGTTCGAGTTTTTGCTGCCTTTCTGTGTCTAAACTTTCACTGATTTACGCCAAATTGCTGCAGTCCGGCTATGTTTGCTCCGTGCTGTCCTGCATAGATATTCACAGGATTCATACTGATGTGCGTATTGTTTTTGTAGCCCCATGCAAGGGTACCTCAGTCGGCAGTTGGCAGTTGGGCAGTCGAACAGCCTCAGCTTTTTGTAGTTTTGTCGCTGGCGTGCGTTCAAAATATTCTTGAATTGTGGCGCCGCAGATGCTGCGCAGCGCCTGCGCTTCGAGGCTGTCACCCTGTTTTCGTGTGCCAGCAGTTAGGGTCGGTGCGGGAGCTGTAAGCCGTTATTCACTTAGTTACACACAGCATCTAAGCCAAGCCCTAGTCGCTGGCAGACGCGCTCTCTCCTCCCGCTCTTTGTAGCTTTGCTTTTGCCTCTCTTTGTTGCCTTGCTTCTGCCTCTCTTTCCGTTAGAGGAATCTCACGCGCGCTCTTTGGAATTCTCTCTTTGCTTGCCTCTCCCTCTCCCTCTTCGCCTCGCCTCTTCCTCCTTGCTTGCCTCTCTCTTTAGCTGCTTATCGCCCTCGCTACTCCATTACAACTTCAAACGGTAAAATCTTTCTCTTTATCCTCAAATCTACGCTGCGCTCTCTGCTCTCTCGCTCACGCCCGCGTTTCGTTTGAGCCACAGCCCAAAAAAAAAATTCCGCTACAAACACGGAAAAAAGTAAACTCCTGCAGCACACACACACACACAGACCTACACTTGTACACATACCGTTGCACATTTAGCAAACACTCATATGCAGCTCCCCCCTCTCATCCTTGGCACATTTCGTTTAACCAGCAAACCAAATTTTTCGTAATTGTCAACATTCGTTAAAATCTACGTTAACATGCTGCCGGCAGACACAGGCCACAAAACACGCACCCACACACACACACACACACACACACAGACACTGACTAATGCTCACACCCATACACCTTTCAGCACTTGTGCATTTTACATGCTTAACGTTGCAATGCCACTGCTGCCCCAGTCTACCCCCCCCCCCTGCTAACTGTTCCCTTTTTCCCCCTATACCAATACTTCAGGCTGTGTGGGTTTTGGGTTTGGTTTTTGGTTTCGTTTCGTTTCGTTTGGTATTTTGCTACGTCTGTTCACATATGTGTCATATTGCGATTTTGAGTTGTTTCTGTGGTTTTTGGTTTGTGCCACACCAGCCACACACACAGACACACACACACGAAGCCAAAGTTGCACCCACAGCAGCGCCCTCATGGCTGCACTTCCCAGAGTTTCACTCCCTTTAGAGCTGATGGACATTTTGCTGCTCGTTGAATTCTTTCGTTTGCCTTTGCCCCAGTAATGTGCCTCGCTCTGATGACAACTATGTGGCTTCCACACCCACAACCCTCAGGCGCTTTGACTACCTTTTTGCAGTGCTGCAATTTAATTATTGCCAAATATGATTGAATTTCCCTTTCTACCATTTTAATTGAAATTTACAACCCATCAATTATTCGGTTTGCGTTCAAAAAGTAAGAAGAATCCGCGCAAATTTGTATTCACTGCGTATGGCAGATTTTTTGGGTTGAAAGTTTACAGAAAAGTTTTTATTTTTACCCCTCGGGAGTGCCTGGGGTTCTATATTTTGTTGGTCAGTGTGGCTGCCCCCCCCCCCCCCCCCCCCCCGTGCTGTGCCATAATGACACATGAACTCTGTCATTTGCTTGAGCCCCCCAGCCATTGAGCCGCGTGTGTTTTATGGCTTACGGTCATTGGAAGGCATTTTTAGCTGCTCTCTGATTGTTTTTCCTCCTCTTTTTTTTGGCAGATTGGTCACATCAGCGTTTTTACTTATTCTGTGAGCAGCAGCAGCAGGCTGTGCCTGTGCTTTGTTTGGAGACAAACACTTTAATCTACTCTATTAGCTGGTTTATTGCTGGGTTTTTTTTCTGTTTGTGGTGGGGCCACCCTTTATTTATTGTGCGCTTCGTCCTTTTGTTTGGGGCTCATTTGAATGAGCTGCTGCTCCTGTTATTGCCTTTCATTAGCCAACCTATTCTGTGGGTGGTGTGCCAGTATAATGTGGCATATTGCTCATGTTTTATTGCCACACACGGACGTACACTCCTACACAGCAAAGCAATCAAAATTACAGCAACAATCGTGTTGCCACAGTCGCAAACAACAATTTTTAGCTTGTTTGCAACTCAAAGTTTTATTTGTATTTGCAAGGTTTTATTTTTCTTTTTTTATTGCTTCTTTTTTTTTACTATTCCTGGTTATTTTTTTGTTTGTATTTTAGTTTCTTTTTTCTCTTGTTATTTTATTTTTTTGTTATATTTTATGTTTTTCTCTTTTATTTTTGCATTGTACAAAGTTTTTTGCTCTGATAAATCAACAATAAACAAGGAGTTCACGTCGAGCTGTGTGTTAGAATTGACTTTGATGTACCCTAACATTGATGGCTCTTCAATACAAATCCTTCCAGTATATCCTGCCACTCTGCCTTACGTTTTCCCCCTACCATTTAATATGTTAACTCCCCCCCCCACAACTGTACTTTTAGCCTGGCTACACAAATGAATAAGTTAACAAAACCTATTATATGGAGAAAACTTCTTTTCAGCAACATCCAGCGGAGGGCAAAGTTGAGGCCAACACCTGACTGGCACGACTGTGCCTGACTTTTCGACTTTCAACTAGCTTTTGGGCTGACCTGAGCACCCCCAGCACCCACACCGCTTTCTGATTGCAAGAAAACTCAATTAAAATTTAAATTTTCGAACGTAAATGACAAAAGTTTTCACAACTATAAATAATCGGCAGTCGCTCCACTTGGTGCTGCCTCTCTGGCAGGTTTTTGCCATTCGCCACTTCAAAAAGCTGACAAAGCCGCGACCAGAGCACCAGCCCCCAACTGATAGAGTTCCTGTCATCCACCCCTCTATAAAATGCGTGCGTGGCTGCGTGATCGAAAGTTTTTGTCTATTCTCTGTACAATTTAGACAACTTTTATGGCAACCACAGAGGCAGCAGCAACAACTTTGCCTGCTTTGGCCAGAAATTAATTGCAAAACTGCTTTGGTGTCTGTATAACTCATCTGAACAGTTGGATATGTACAAATATCTGTGTTTGATTGTGATTCTGGTTATGTTTTTGGGTTGGTTGTGGCATGCCAATCACCACCAATCACTGCCTGCCTGGCTGCTTGAAGAGCATCAAAACTGATTGCGAAAATCTGTGCCACAACAGTTTTTGGGTGGCACCTCTACACTGCTCGGCGCTCCATTGTTCATCAATTCGGTAGCGGATGAGGGGGGGCTGCTGCGCTTGTCGTGCCCATTGTTGACACGTTTAAGTGCCGTTTGCTTTTATCAGCACTGTCCACATCGACAAGCGACAAGCCGACAGCCCGACAGCGAACAACAGACACACAGACACACAACAGACCCACCGATGACTGAGGACCGTCGACCGTCGACCGTCGAGCGTCGAGCGACCTGCATATAACATTTTTATAACATTTTTAATTGTTTTTGTCGACTGTGAATTCCGTGAAGAGCGCGCTGAAAATCGTGCAAGCTCCGACGACCCATCAATTTAATGGCGTTTTTGCGTGGGCCCAGAGCGCACACAAACACAAACAACAAAAGGGAAAAAAGGGAAAAATAACAACAACAACAAAAGAAAGGGAAAAGCTGTAGGAAAATCAAAGCCAGAGGCGAGAAATTTCACTGGGAGGCGCCCTGTGGCTGGGTTCCATTTGGGTGCACAGTTCGGTCAAGTCAATTAATTGCCGGGGAAGCTATCAGTTTTATGACGAGCAGTGACAAGTCGTGTTGAAAATGGAGGCGCATTACATGCCCCATTCGGTGGCGTGTTTATGGCACCGTAAAATTGCGGCATAGTTCTTTTTCGGCCGCTAAGCGGATGTCATTAATTGCGCATTAGTTTGGCGAAATCAAAGTGGGAAACAGTCAACAAGGCGTATGCGCAATCTAATTTGAACCGCTGCGAGAGCGCTGAGTGTTGCCCACTTGAAGCTGTGGTTGAATCTTGGGGATTTAAACGGGAAATAATAATGATAGAATATTATTATTTTTATTATTATTATAATATTTTCGAGCAGCGGCACTGGCAGCCACGCCCTGCAGCTTAAGCACACGTTAACGCCCCAACAGTTACGCTAGAGAAAGGCGAAGAAGGACTAGAATCAAAGAGCTAGTGGCAGAGGGAGCGAGTGGCAGAGGGGGCGAGTGACAGCGAGGCAGCGAGAGCGAGAGACTTATCTGCTGCGAGTGCGAGTGACGTCGCGTCATCAGGCTTCTTTCTTTCTTTCTGAGTTAACAACTTTCGACTGACAAGTTTCAATGTCCTCTAGCACCCCAACCCCACCGCTTTACTATGAATACTTTGTCAAGTTTTTCGCCTTTTTGGAGGAGCGACCAACTCATTGTCGTTGTCATCATCAGCATCCTTCTTCTGTGTGTTTTTTTTTGTGTGTGTTTGCTGCGGGCGTGCCAGCCACCCTGCTGTCTCCTCAACTGTGAGATTTGCAGCTTGGACTCTCAGCTCTGCAGCTCGATGGCGGATGAGATTTCCAGCTGGACTGAGATGTGATTTCCAGCGCAAAACATGCAAAATAAATTAGCTGTAACAAATGTGGATGCAATTGGCTGTTTGTGGACGTGGCAAAGCCTGAAGTCTGATGATTTGATGACTAGAAATCAGCCGTAAGTTGAGGCATCCACTTATCATTTGATAGTCCCCCTGTTTAAATTGCTGCACAAAATCCTGCACACAGCTGCTGTGTAAATGTTTTGCCAACTTCTTTGCAGCCAGCACTCAATTTACACAGCAAATTGCCATTGCCATTGTCTTGGCTGCTCCTTATTTTGTGTCGCAGCAGCAAAGACCAAGACCAAGTCCAAGTCGAAGTCGAAGTCGTTGCCGCTGCCGCTTGGCATTTCCTGCTTCCGGTCTGTTGTTGGCAGCGCCACGTAGTCAGCTTTATGACCACCCAGCAGCAGTCTCCTCTCTTCCTTTATCTTATGCCGTCTGCCATTTGCCTTTTGCCTCGTGCTCTTGAAATATTTGCGCTTCATTATCATAAGAACAAAAAAATGTATACAAATTGACAAAAATCCAAGTAAATGCAAGAAATCCCTCAAAGATTTCGAAAGTTTTAATTGCGCGTCAATATATGCGCGGGGTGCGGGGTGCGGGGTGCAAAGAGATCCCTTTGCAAATTCATTGTCGGGCTCATCAATATTGGAGGGGCACTGGCAAAAGGACCGCGGAGGAGCTGCCTGCGACATTATTGCGGCCACTCACTTTTATTGTTATTTTGTCCTGACATTTCGAGGGCTGACAGCCACGATGGGCATGGAGCTGAGGCTGCGATTGGGCTTGGGATTGAGTTGTTGCGGTAGGCACAGATTTGATTGAATGCCATTTGTTTGGCAGGTGCTCCACTCGCTCTCCTGTCCTTTGCCGTTGATTTATGTGCTGGCGCGTCTTGACGTCGTCAATTCTGCTTATGAAATAGTCTGTAAATTGGCCTGACATTGATTTCGTCTTTGCTGGCATTCAGCCATTAGTCATCAGCGTACCGTATTGATTGACATATGATAACCAGCAGCAGCAGCAGCAGCAGTTGCAGCAGCGTTTGCCCAAAGCTTTTATCCTTGCAACAGAAGCACAAGAGAAACACACACACAAAAAAGTTCCACACACAAAATATGCTCCAAATTGCATTCAAGCGTTGACACCCATTAGTCGACGAGCAAAAGTGGGGGTAGAAAAAATACTGAAGCGAAATCCAACAAACGGAAAATGGAAATGTGTAAAGCGAGCGGAGGGAGAGCTTCAGCAAGGCCTGCACTTGGCATCAATTTTTATATTTTAAGCCACAGGCTGCCTAACACTTGAGTCGTGAGAACAATGCAATGGCAATGCCCATGCAGCAGCATCAGAATGCGAGATTGCAGAATGCACAAGGGAGAAGGCACAGAGAAGGGCAGCAGCATCAGGCACATGATGGCAGAAATGCGAGAAATCCCCCGAAAAACGTAAAATGCAAAACGAAACCAACAGAAAAGCAGCAAAGCAGCAAAGCAGCAACAGCAACTCGAGATATCCAACAGTTTTGAGAAGTCTCTCCCCCGTTTCGGGGCCAGCCTGGAGAAGTAACCGAATGAAAATCAGTGCGAAATGCTTTGGAAATGTTTAGTAACACGAACCCGCACTTCCTCGTGCTGCAGCTGCAGTTCCTTCTTTAGCTCCTTGCTACTCCGTCGTCGCTCCAACTGCCAAGTGCTTGGCATCTGCTGGCCTGCACTGCCTGCCATTGCTTTGTTGTTATGCCTTTTGTGGGGATTCATTACCTAAGTGATCGCGTTTGTAACTCATTTTGAGTTGCCCATCAAATGTAGCTCAAAGCAGAGTCGGAGTTGGGTTTGGTATTTAATATTTAAGCAAAGAACTGGGAAACATTAAGGCTTATCATTTTTAAGGAACATAAAGTTAGGCTCTGACAATAATATAATTGCTTGGACAGCAAACTCAAACAAATCATTTTTCATCATGATTCAAACTCAAACAAATCATTTTTGATAGAGGGACTGATATCTGTGAGCCTCTTTAAGCAGTCATTGCACTATTTCCCAATTGCCTGCCTATTGACTCCAATCAACAGACTCTTCTTGCATCTAATACCTGATTAAAATTCTAATAATTAGAAGTCTAGAATTAGTGTGTGGAAAAGGGTTAAAATTCCGAACTTAATTCCTGATTGATTTTAGGTTTTGCGGAATGAAATTCGAACTACTTTTGTTAGGCAAAATAAAATATGTGTTTGCAGTCTCACAAACTTTAATTTGTTAAATGTTTTTTATGAGTTTTTAAGCAATATTTTGAACAAATATTCATGAACATACGCGTTCAGCTTTCCTTATATTTTTGGGTAACTTGTGCATCGACATTGAATTAGCTTTGTACCCAAGCGCTGTTTTAATTTGCAATTCTTAACTAAAACTATCTACCACAAGAGCATCTAATTTGCGACTCGCTTGCGCTCATTTGGCTCGGTTTGATATTTGTTTTTGCTTTTTGCCTGGGTGTCATTCGGAGTGCGTGCTTTTGGCGTTTATGTCAAATGCAGAATTTCCGTTTTCATACTTTCTGCACTTGCTGTTTATTGTTTGCCCTCGGTGTGCGCCTCTGTATTTGTATCTGTATCTGCGTATCTGTGTGTGCATTCCGCATTGCTTTGCATCTGTGGGCTTTGGTTTGTTCGAGTATTTTATAACTTGTTGGCTTAACTTCCATGGAGTTGTGTCTGTCTGTTTTGTTTTGCCCCAGAACCAGCCCCAGCCCTCGATAACTGCACCCAAGTGTTTGTTTTTGTCTGTGGTTTGCGCTTAGTTTTGGCAATTGTTTTTCGAAAATTCTTCCTTGAGCTGCAAAATGTTTGTTATCAAACAAATTTTTTCACTGTGATCTGCCACGGCTGTTGCCAGTTGGGGCAAGGGGGCCACTGCTGGCGCTCACTAATGAGAACGATTTCAGCTGGAGTTTCGCTCCTAATTAGTTTGATTCTAATAGGTGCACTTACGCAGGCGGCTGCCACGAATTGTTCGCAGCGAATAATTGTAACGAAATCATTTGCATACGGTCGAGGGCTGAGCTCAACGTTTAAGCCTCAAAATTTATGCATTTTTTAGCTGTCAGAAAATAATGGAAAGTTCTCTTCATGCTGCCACCAATTCATGCTGCAGCAATTCGATTATCAAGTTTTGTGGCCAATATCAATATTGGGACGAGCGTTTGTGCCATTGATAATTGAAAAGTGTGCGGCCAACGATACGTATGAGTAATGTGCACTGGGAAATCTTTCCATTGTTTGAGCTGCAACACTAGCTGAGAGTGTGTGTGCGTGTGTGGGTGTGTGTGTTGAAGGACTTCCGTGCACGTATCTAAAATGAAAATCAAATATCAAGTGGAAAGCGATTCGAGGTAGTGGCCAAGGCAAAGGCAGAACGAAATTAATTTGTGTGCAAATATTTTAGTATATTTTTGGGTGGTTCTATCTCTCCCCTGTGGTGGGGCTTGTGCTGCTGGCAATTTCAATTTCTTTTCGTAAGTAATGCTTCAACAATTCGCCGCGCTAGAAGGCACTCACGTGCACGTTCGGTCGGTCGGTCGGTCGGTCTGCTGATTAAGGTAAGGATTGCCTGCCAGCTGGCAAACATGTCTTGGGCTTGCATTTTGTGCAACACAAATGGGGCAGAGAGGCAGGGTAGCGTGTCCTTTCTGGCTGAGGCTGCTTCATGGTGAAACATTAAATTGCATTAGCCTAAAAAACATTTCATTACCTCAGTCGGACAGAGCCCCAACCTAAAGCAATCAGCCTGAAACAGAAGTGGGGAGATTTAAGTAGAATCCAAAAGGGAACACGAAAGAGAGCGAAAGGAAATGGACTACCCGTAGCATGCTTTTCCGTGTTACTTGCCCCTGGGCGTGCAGCTAATAAAATGGAAAATATTATGCAACAAGTAAGCAAAAGTACACAGCAGCCACCCCCCCCCCAAACCATCCTCAATGGCTGCCTGGCAGACTGCAACGAGTGGCGCTTTATTAGCTGACCCAACCCGTACTGCTTCGAGCAGGAGGAGGAGTAGCGACAGCCTCATAATCCCGTGTAAAATTGTTTTCAAACTGCTGCCGAGTGCATCGTGCATTTCGTGTAGCACTAGTTCGGTGCTGCGGGGCAGGCATTGCTGCTTGCAGCTTCCTTTGTTGGTCAGGCAAAACGAGTGGCAAAAAGAGTAGATAAAAATATGTCTGTGTGTCAGGAAATAATTTCAGTCGTGGTACAGCAATTCCCACAGCACCTTCAATAGCCCCAAAACGAGACACGACCCAGTCTCAGACCTGGTTTGCAGCCTCTTAAAGATGCAGAAATGAATGCCAAACACTTGGAGGTTGGCTGGTTCCCATTTAATTGCCAGAGTGCTGCCACAGTTGCAGCTCAAGTAGCTGAACAGAAAGCATAAATATATGTACAGTCGGGTGTGCACAGAGTGTGTGTGTGTGTGTGTGTGTGTGGGTGTATTTAAGTAGCTATTCAGGTTGCTTGGATGGGAGCGTATATTTTCCAGCTAAACAAAACGTGAAGAAATGCATTTTTGCGCGCAAAGAAATTGCTAGAGCGGATGGTAGGTGCTTTAAAGATTTAATAGAAATATGAAAGAGCAAGAAAAATGGTCAGGAAGAGACTTAATATTTGTTATTTAATTTTTATAATATTTTTAGCAGCACGGGAGCAAGGCGGAAAGTCGAGAGAACTAAAGCAAAACAGTCGTATATGTTATATATTTTTTGTATAAGCTGATATTTGGTTTGCATAAAACTCCCAGCAGCATAAGGACACGAAAAAAACCCTTAAGAGCTGCAGCAAAATATGTGTTACAAATGTTATATATTTTAAATGAATTCTAAGCAGCCCGAAACGAAGGAAGAAATTTAGAAGAGCTAACGAAAAATATTTTTTATTCATTTATCACCATTACCTATGCATTTTTTTCCTTTTCTTTATTTTATGCAAACATAAATCAACCAAGAAACATTAAGATCAGCTCAAAATGGCTGAAAATTAGTAGATCTTTAGAGCATTTGTTGCAGCCTGGCCAAGTCTCCAAATTATTTTTCACATGATTTTATTTATAGTCATTTTTATTTGCTCTTTTAAGAGCGTAAATCAATATTCTTCTGTTTCCATGCTCTGCTCTTTGCATGGTTCAAACCTCTCATGTAGCTTTTGTAACGTCAAATTGAATATTTAATTAAATAACTTCCTTGTTGCAGGCATCTCTGTGTTAGGCAATAACTAACTAATTTGCTGCATTGAGTGCACACACTCAAAAACTTATTTCCACTAAATAAATTTTAATTTGCTTGAAGCAGTTCATGCACGAATTCCCATATAGCCAGGCACACCCAAAACAAAAAAAGGACCTGCACAGGATATGCCAACACATTGCTATTTATGAGTTAATCAACCATGAAATTTAAAAGGGAAAGAAGGGAGACGCCAAAGCCACGAAACCAGCAAACCGCACTCCAGAAGCCCGATAATGAATTTGCATTTTCTCTCTACAGTTTCTAGAGGCATTTTCCGGGCTGTTGGGGTTCGAGCTGGACATGACCGCGAAACAAAGAGCCAAATAAAAATAAACAAATGAAAACCAATTAAAATTTAATGATTATGCAGTTCGCATAGAAAGCGAAGCACAAAAAACACTTTGGATTTGGTTTTTTGTTGCCCTTGATTGTAATGCATTTTAGCAATAGTTTTTGGGCCATGCTCAAATTTGTTTAAACAATTACTTAAGCAATGATTCAAAAATGCTCAAATATTGTCCCTGTTGCCCTCACTTGCCACACTTAGCCTGTGTCCCTTTTCTCATGGAAAGTATCCACTTCTGGCCACTTGCCTCTTGCAGCATTCCCTCCCGTTTTGCATTGGCATATTGTGAATACCTCGTCATGAAAGCGGCTAAGGAAACGATTCAGAGACAAACAGGAAATCAAACGCAAGCCACAGCTGAAAGGCAATACCGAGAGCCGCGCCGCGCCGCGGAAATGCCCAAGATGAAGAGACACAACAACAGACGGGACGAAGGAGTGGATGAAGAAGCATAAGAATAAGTAACTGTAGCCTGCTGCTGCTGCTGCTGGTGCTGCTGGTGGCCACGGGGTTGATGACAAGCAGATTACGTTTCCGTTGCCGCTGACAAGGGAAACCGAAACCGAAACCGGAATCGGAATGAGTAGCGTATAAATGTATTTATAATACACAGTGAAAATATATGTCAAACAGAACGCCGCAGAGTCCGAAAATGTTCACTTGAGTTGAGTTGCTGTTACTTAAAGCAAAGCCAGAGGCCCAGGACGCATTGCAAATTAGCAATTGGCTATGTGAAGAGTAAAAAGTGAAATGAACGGAAACCCCCACACACCACACCCAAAAGGGACAGACTAAACACACAGGGAGAGAGCCACTACAAAAAAAAAAAAAAAAAACAGAACCAAGGGAAAAATGTATGAGCTGAAGGCCAAGTGTAAATGTGGCCATCAATTAGAGGGCGGGGCAGATCGATGCTCGGGCTGGATTTAGCTGTTTGTTAGACAGCCAGCGCTGCGCTTCAGTGACTGCCCTAAGGCGAGGCAGAGTATCCAAGGACCATCGCTCGTTTGTCTATTTTTTGCTATTTAAAGTGCAAGTTAAGAGTGGCCAGGCCAGGTCTTAGGTCTAACCGGAAGCAGCAGCGGCCAACAAGCAAAAGGCTTAGGCCCAAATAACTCAAGTTGCTATTGACGACAGCACACCCTCATGTGTGTGTGCGAAAGTATGCATGTCCCTGTGGTTGAGTGTAGGAAATGAGTTTCAAAGTGCTTAAAAGTGCCTGCCTGGATGCCTGACTGCTGTTGGGCTTTCAGTGCGCTGGCCCGGAGTGTCAGCGTTGCGCTACATTAGATTAAACAGCTTAAGAAGTCAGCGAGGAATACCAGGAACATGGCACAGCAAACTGAAATTCATGCCAACGGATCGTATGAGCAATGTTGCCTGCCCTTTGACTTGGAGGGGTTGCTGCTGCTGATGCGGTCTTCTTGTGCGATGTGGCAGAAAAATTAGTGACCCTGAATTAAATTGTCATTATTTTCAACTCACTCGAAAAGATGCGCAAAGTACACACACACACAGCACACACACACACACTCGTACACTCGGCCGAGTGTTAGTATTTTTGAGGGGTTTACTGAAAAGCGGATTTAATATGAAAATTCCGCATTACGAGTTGTTTGTCGTTACACTTTGTGTGTACTCCACACACACACACACACACACGCACACACAAATCTGGCATGTGTGTGCGTGAGTTTTGCGATTGAAATTCAATTACTTGTGTCCCTTTTTGCTGTCGCTCCCCCAAAAAAATGGAAAAAAATAAACCATAACGTGAAGCGGGGCTGCAAAACTTTTTGCCAAAAAAAAAAAACCACCAGAATGTCGCCATATTCAGTGTGTGCTTGCGTATCTGTAAGCTTTATATCTGGTGAATGTCATCTCGCCAGAGAGAGAGAGAGAGAGAGAGAGGGAGAGCTCTCCGCAGCATAACTTTGAACAACTGTCAGCGGGTGGGCAGGGAGAGAGAGAGAGAGAGAGATCTGCCCCTTTGAGGTTGGTTAACTGTCTCATGCGTGGTCCGACATTTACAGTTGCTGCAGCTTTTCGGCTGCCGCTGTGCGTACGCTTTTGTGTGTGACTGTAATCCAGGCAACAGAAAAAAGCGACACACCGAGAGACATGCCCAAAACATGACACATGGCAGTTACTGCCGCTCGTCTCTCGGCCAACGCATAAATCAAACTTTTTGTCTTGCAGGTGGCCAGGAGGTCAGTCAGTCAAATGCTCAGAAGGGGTTCCAATAGAGAGACAAAGCTCAGTTTTTATCTGTTTTTTTTTTGCCACAGAAATTGCGTGCCACTTTTCAATGGCTTTTGACCTTCATTCGCAACAAATGACTCGTACGAATATTTAATAAAGTTAAATGCCATTAAGCAAGAGAGCAGAGAGGCTACATATTAAATATATTTTTAATAGAGTTACGGAGAAAAACGATTAAAAAAACCATAATAAATGAATTAAAGCTTGAGCAAAGCGGAAAATTAATTTTAAATAAAATAAATTCAGTAAAATCGGAGTAAAATTTAAATTAAAAGAATTTAAAATATTTAAATCTGTCATAAATAAATATAAACAATAACATAAATAAATTCTTACAAAATGCATAAACCTGCAGCCGCTTGATTCGTGAATTTATTGTTGCTTATTTGGGTTTATTCTTCACGTTTGTGCACCAGCTTCAGTTCCCTTCTCGCCTTCGCTCAGTGTATGCCCTACACCCTGCCCCTATTCGTTTCTGATCATAAAACCGCCTTTGGTGGCAAGCTGCTTTCTGCCCGGGATTGGGGTGCACGTAAAATTAATGAGACGCAAATGCAAATTGTAGGAAATAAATCCATAAAATTATGTTTAAAACACGTGGCCCTATGCCTCGCCTCTCCCATACACATGTGCCACATCATTTAAATATTTTTTGAGTTATTTGTTTTTACCTCAACTGGAATGCCTTACATGTGAATGATTACAACGCGCCAATATTCAATCAACTGTTTGGCAGCTCCCAAATATTCTCTACTCCTGATTGTTCCATTTTATTCATTTTTTGCACGCTTATTATTTTAAATAATCGATTGTGTGGCCACATATATTCATATGAATATTTTGAGAGCGAGAGGAAGAGAGTTCAAGTCGTCGTTTGGGGTTTGTATTTTATGGCCGCAAGCTAAGGACACTCATTATGCGGTTCGGCCAGTAATAATAATGTGTATAAGAAACAAGAGCGATTGTGTGTTTGGCAGCTGCGGCAAAGCCGAAGCAGCCATACTCTATCCATCGGATAATACTTAAAGTAGAAATATTACACTCAAATAGTTGCCAAACCGAATAGATTCGGTCGGAGTTGCCCGCCTTTCTGTCAAATTTGTTTGCGGCCACTAAATTGGCCAACAACTCTGCCTCTACCCCTGCCCCTGCTCTACCCCTGTGTGTGTTTGTGTGTGTGAGGCGTCACAGCTGCGGTTCATAAATAAAAATAAATACATCGCTTGATTTATATGACCCTAATGAGCTCAGCGGCTCCCCAGTTCAGTTCAGTTCAGACGACTTTGAATGCCGCAACAAACCGAACGCCCCACAGAAGAAAAAAAAAAGGAAAAACCACCAAAATAAATAAATAAAATCCGCCAGCCACATCATGTAAATGCTGTGCAAATAAAAAGATACTTACGGCCAGGGATCGGTGCTGAAATCGGACCATAAAAGATGGCTATGCAGTTGTCGGAGAGTCGTCGCAGTGTTGCCTACTTTTCAGCTGCTTAGCCGCCAGGGCAGAGGCCGTTTATTTGATACGTGCGATACACACACACACACACACACACATAATCCAAGGGGGGTTGGATCGGGGGGTAGACACCATCTACACGTACTGGCAGGCAGCGAGCTCCTTCAGCTCTATTCGACCAATTTGGCGTTCAGCATTTTTCTCTACGTTTGATTTGCTTTCAGTGCGTGCCCATCATCATCAGCATTAGGCATGATTGTTGTTGTTATTAGACAAATATATAAAGAAAGAGATAGCTGTCAATGGAGCCAGATAAAGAGGGCGGCAGAGGGGCAGGCTGCGATGAAGTCGCACAACAACTGCTTCGGGCAAATAATGACGCTAATTTTGTATGGTCCGGTAACATTACCATTCCACAGCCCCAAAGCGAAGCGAAACGAAACGAAACAAAATAACTTATGTGGCGCATATATTTCAAGTCTGCGCAGCATCCCATCTTAATGTCAGGTGATTTGACAATGGCATTTATTAATTAAAACATGTGTCGCACGCACGAGCGCACAGGCACAGGCACAGGTTCAGGCTCAGACATCCATTGATTTGTCGTCGCCACTCAGCCTAGGGAAAAAACTGTAGCAAAACAAATCAGATTATAACACAAAGGGCTAAGGGAACTATAACTAAATCTATTTTTTTGAAGACAAACTATGGATGGGGCCTAAGAAAGTCAACAAATTCCCATTTAGAGACTGACAAAAACGACATTTGATCATTCAAAGGATGACCGAAAGGATCGAACTTATTTTTTTAAACTATAAAATAAAATACTTTAATCAATGATCAACCCTTCTGTTCGATAAAACACTCTTTAAATATTTAATAATACAATTTTAAACTATTAAACATCGAAATCCATTGACATGTGACAAAATGCGCTGAAACAATTCATTCCAAGATCGATTGGTTGTTGCTTGGCAACCCTGTTGTTCAGCTACTGTTGGCAACCCTGTCTACCAGTTACTAGTGGCAACTCTGGCAACTGCTTGCACTGCTTGTTGGGGCACGGGACAGCACAGAACTCACCGCAGGCCATGGGACAGAGAGAGCGAGCGCAAAGCAAATGAAGTCACGTACGTGCGATGTTTCTTCTGCTTTGGAGGCACATATTAAAATACGTGCGTCTTGCTTTTACTATAACTTTTACACACAAACACACACCCACACACACACACACACACACATGCACATTAATGGTGGCATGATGAGGCTGGCAAGTTAGCGTGTTTGTTGCCCCACTCACAAAAGGGCTACAAATGACTTAGGCGTTCCGTTTTTTTTTTTTTTTTTTTTTTTTTTTTTTTTTTTTTTTTTTTTTGCTGTTTTTTCTTGTGGTTTTACGAGCATGTGCGTGTGTGTATATACTCGTATTTGTTTCAATTTCAATGACTGCAAGCAACATTTGCACTTAGTAAATAAAATATATAACGAACGAAGCTTTTGCTGGGTCTGTGCTCGGCTTCGTTTAAAGTTTATATTTTTGCTTTGTTCCCTGCTCTACGTTGGACAGCAGCCAGAGAGCAGCGACAAGAGAGTCCAGAGACCAGAACCAGAGCAAACCCAGCGCCACTCATTTGCATTTTGGCTGTTTGCAGGCAGTGCCAGTGCTCGGCAAACATTAAAGTGGGCAAGTGGGCAGTGGGAAATGGGCCAATGAGCTTGCAGACAAAAGACGGGCAGAAGGACTGGAGCGGGGCCAACAAACAGTAGGACATAGCCGTGCTCCATTTTTTTGGCAGAGGAAAGCAGAGGGGCAGCGGCAAGACACTGTCCAAAAGTTGATCACTATTTTGGGATCACATCGAGGCGGCAATTTCAATAAGGCAAGAAGCACTGACCCAGCAGCGATGCAGCAATTCCTTTTTGTACATAAAGGAAATCCCCCCCAACCAAAACACTCTCCAAACAATATCACAGCCGCCTCTCGCCTGTAGTCTGTGTGCCGTGTCCTGTGTTGGCCATTGTTGACTTGATTTGTATGTGCCTTGGCTTGGGCCAATGGCCAGTTTGTTTTGGTTTTGCCCCTCATGCAGGCAGGCAGCTTTATTGAATTTCCTGTGATATGTAAAGTAAGATTTCCACAGGCAATACCCAAGCCACTGGGGGAAGCACAAAAGTGTATAATATTTTCTTAAATAAAATGCACATTTATAGCGCCCAATGAATGCCTAACATAGTGAGGCAGAGCAGGAAGAGTACACTGGTAAGGGGGCTCCTGGCTGCTGTGCTTTGTGCATCGCATTCACAGGAGTGCAGGCAGAGCTCACAGGTTTCATCCCAGTCGGAATGCTGTTGATAGTAGCTGCCCGCCAGCTGTTGACAGCCAATTGTTGGATTCCAAAAGCAACACCAGTCCGTTATGTCAGCTGCAAGTGAACAAAAATCAAGCTACCAATACACAGTTCGAACTGTAACCCTAAGGCTTACCTGTGACCTCATAATAACTGGGCACGCATGCCGCCAGTGTGCCATTATTGGCGGTTTCATTTGGATGTGAGTAGGCTTGGATATTGTTACGATCTGATAGACTGGCACAGAAGATGCCGCTCCCGGAAACTTTCGGACATTCGCTCTTAACTTGGTGACAGCCGCCGCACTTGGAGATTTCCACTTTGGCAGCGACTACAGCTGGAAGTTGCAAATAATATTTATTAAGGTTTTAATTGCAGTTGAAACTTACCAAAAAATGTGCACAAAATGCTCAACAGTGCCACAAATGCCATTTTGATAATCATTATGGCTGAACACACTTCTTGATATTGAAAGGAAACTCACAGGCTGTGAAATTTTGCATTTATTTTTTGAGTATTTTGCGTAAAGGTTATTTATGTGCTCAGCGACCTTTTACGTGCGTGTTCATGTGTGCTGGAGAATGGTGTGAAAGGTGAGAGGCTGAGAACTGTCAGCGGAAAGCGGAAAGCGGGCATCGGAAAGCTGTGCTGGCGGTGAGAGTTAGCGCCATCCTCCAAAAACTGATGAGGGTTAATTTGCCAACGGCTCAACAATTCATCAGCCAGTCCAATTAACTAAGCGCGACCCATTTCCCAAGCTCCTGCCTCAGCCTGCCTCCAGCCACTGCTCGGGTGTTATAAATTTAAATTTAAAAGCCAAACAAAACTCGCATTCCCATTTGCCGACTGTCTGGATGTTATCGCTGCTGCTGCTGCTGCTGCTGCTGCTGCTGCTGCTGATGTCGCCACAGCAGCTGCTCTAGAAATTAAGAAAAACTGCCAACCGGTTACAGGAGACACTGAAGTGGAGAGTGCTACCCAGTCCATCTGTGTGTAGCACCTCGGATGACACCGTTTGCACTTTATCCTTGTCTGTTGTTATCGTTTATTGCTGCCCCGCCAAGGCGAAGGCGTTCGTGGTCCGAGGCGAGCTTCTTTGAGAAATTGTGGCACAAAAGTCAACGTGTAACGAGAAAATAATAAATGCCATTAATACAGGCAGCGAGTAGAGCAGGGGCCAGACCGGGGAGACGTGCAGACAGTGACAGAAAGGGGAAACAAACAAGAGAGAGAGAGAGAGCAGAAGCGTGCCGGATGAAAACGAATGGAGTATGAAATTGAAAACCACAAAGCAGAGCTGTAAAAAAGTAAAAGAAATACAAAATAAAACACCACAAAAGTAAACTAAAATAAACATTAAAAAAAAAAAAGTGTGGAATAATAAACGGGATGAAAAGGAAAAATGGTCAATGGTCAGTGGTCGAAATGGTTTCACACACACACTCATACGGTGGAGGAAAATGGAATTTTAAATACTAATTTCAGACACAAGAAAGTACAAAAAATAGCCGAAGATTTTTCTTTGATGTATTTGAAATTATATTTTGATCATGCATATATTTTGAGCCCCCCTGCCTGACTGCCTGCTGCCAGGTGGCGATTGTCACGCACTGGCCTGGCTCTTCCACTTTTATTGACAAAACTCGACGAGGATTTGTGTGAAATGTGCGTGCGCGACTTGGGCGACGGCTATCCGTTATCCTTTGAGGCTCTGGGTAGCTCTTCATGTGTGTTGGTAGTGTTGGGCGTGGCACACAGGACACACGAAATTTCTGTGGTTGTTGTTGTGTCTTTTGTTTCCAGACTCTTGTGCCACTTGACATTGCTTGCGGTTTGTTAGCTGGGGGGTAGGAGGGGCAAACGAAATTCCAGTGTGCAACAATCTCGTGCGGAACATTTTGTTATTCAAAACACGACGGATTACCGTTCATTCCGCTTACACACAGAGAGAATGGGAGAGTGCAAGAGAGAGAGAGAGAGAGCGTAGAGTGGAGCCGGCACCTTGCTCGTTCTCATGTCGCTGGCGTTGTCACACGGCGCACATTTGTTAGACACTAAGCCCGGTGTGTGTAGGCTCCTACACTGGCAAGGATAAGAATGTTTATTATCTTTATCACACACACAAACATAGAGGCAGCTCCAACTATACGGCAGTGGCAAACCGCAAAGCAGCCGCACGTACCAAGAACTTAAAGGAACGCCGGCTGATGGCCAAAAGTGACAGACAACAAAACAACAAAATGAAGCCGCCGCATCCGTATACCGTATCCGTATCCGCATCCGCATCCGCTCTTTTCTCTTTTTGCTGGCCATTGTCTTGCGTAACTAACTTCAAAATGGCGCAATTATGACCACGCCTACAGCTTTCCTGGCTCCTTTTTGCCCACACATTTTCCAGTTCTTATTTTCGCTTTATTAAATGCTTCAGGTAGCTACTTAAACACGTTTTCGATTAGAGCAGCTGCTGTCATTACTCAAAGTCGAAGGGGGTTTGCGGGGGGATTTCGGGACAAGTCTTGTCAGTCCTTGCCTTTGCCTTTTACTCTTGGCTGCTGTTGCTGTTGCTGCTTTTCCTCTTTTTGTGCTTATTTTTTTGTTGTTCTTCCTGTACATCTTCAATATTTTATAATAAAGCGAAATTCCAGGAAGAGCCAAACAAAAATGTGCAGCAGCAGGCGGGGGCCAAGTTGGTGTGTTCTCGGTGGTTACTGGAGTGTGCTGATAAGGCTTAGGATCAGCTTAAAAAGCAAAGCAAAATTTGCTGCATTAAAAACTAAGGCGACCCCGGCCCGGCAGCTGCACAGCACAGCATTCGGGGGTATTATTTTCTTTTAATCAGCGGGCTTTACTTTTTATTTTTTGAACATTTAATGTGGCATTTTTGAAGGCATTTTATTGCTGGTGCCGATGCATATGTCCTTTGACCTTATGCCGCAAATGTTAACATTATCTGGAGGGACTTACTGGCACAAATTCATCTTGATTGAAGGCACTGAAAAGTTTATGACCAGAATAGAACACAGAGAATTTCGGCAGCAGGAACCCTACGAACCTGAGAATCTCTACAGTTCCGAGATGAATGCCACAAGCTGTCATAATTTTATATTCTTAAGCCGCAGAATGGCCCACCCGGAAGTGAAGTGAAGTTGGAGTTGTCGGTGCGGGAATCTTTAAAAGTAAATCTCAAAGTGGATACTTTAACGTTGTCTCCTGTGTCCTGTTATCACTGGCGACGTGCAGCTGTCGCTATTAGCGTTCGACACACACCGAGGTGCTGTGGTGCTGCTTGTCTGCTCCTTCGTTTCTTTCCTTCGTTCGTTGGTGGGGGTGTTGACAGGATATTTACAGGATTTCTATCAATATGCCGGCATTAGCACGTACGCCTGCAAAATGAACGTGAATGTGAGTAATGCCACAGGCAGAAAAATACTGTGAAAACGTATGAACTGGCACGCAGGGAAAACAATGTCACAGCAAAAGTGGAGCACCGCAAGTCTGCTGATTATATTAGGCAATACCACACGGGCTATTAGTATGCTAAATAAACAACAAATAGGCAGTAGAGATTGTTGCAGTTGATGCATTTACTCATTCATTTTGAAGCAAAACTGACTGCAGATTATGTTCAAAAAAACTTGAAAAGCTGCACACAATTTTAGCTTGATTTAATTTCCGTTTTTTATACTGATTTATTTTCTCTCGATATTAGCTTGATTTAATTTCACTTTTTTTGCCAATTTAAGCTTGATTTTATTTTATTTTCTTGTCGAATTTTAGCTTATTTGTCGCTTTTTACCAAATTGTATGTATTGTATAAATTTTAGTTCAATTTGGTTTCACTTTTTAGCCATTTTACCTTGATTTAATTCCACTTTTCGGCCAGTATTAGTTTATTATATTTATAGTTTTCATCAAATTTTGGTTGAATTTAATTATACTTTTCACTCAATTTGAGCTTCATTTAATTCCTTTTTTCGCACAATTTTAATTTGATTCAATTTCACTTTTCCACCCAATTTAAGCTTGATTTATTGCCACTTTTCCCGCCCACTTTTGCTGATTGCTGCCACGATTTCAGACGATTTCTTTGCGCAAATTGAAAGATCAACAGGGAACATACAGAACCCTTAAACTTTTTTGCGTTGAATTATTTACTTTTCATTTGCAAGCTCAACCCAACAGGCTGCCCCTGTGTTCTGGCAGGTGGCTCAACGGGTTTAAAACGAGCGCCAGCCAGTGGGCCACAGTCAATTGTTGTCGGTCAAACAAAAAACTGGCACAACACGAGCAAGGAACAACGCAGAGCCAACAACTCAGAACTCGGAACGAACAACGAAGAGCTCAAGTATTTGTGCTATTTAAAATTTGCTTTACGGAACGTCAAGTGGTTGGCAACAGCCGCAGCCTCCAGTCTCCAGCCTCCAGTCGCCCACTCGAGCTTCAGCTGCCTCTTGGGCTGGCAGTTGGCTGTGTGGGACTGGGCTGGTGGGCCTATTGGCCGTAAATTATTAATGATTACTAGCCCGAAATTACAGTTAACTCACTTATTTGCTCATTCGCAAATGAAGGCCAATTGCAGCAGTGGCGAAACGTGGCAGCGCGGGGGCACCGGGAACTAATTTATTTTTACCACAAACTGGCCAAAAGAGATAGGCAATGAAGGGGGTGCGGGGGGCATTTTTAAGGTCTCTGGCTAATTGTGGGTCCGATTATGTTTAAATATTTATTTTGATTGTTTGAAATTTGCGACCGAGAAGCAAAACCCGAAAACTTCTCTCATTTATACGCACGAAACATCCATTTGATATTCATAAGAGCTTGCTGCAGAACTTTTTGTGTTATTTATATTTGATGTATATAATTTTATGCCTGCTGCGTACAAAACAGAATTTAGTCCTAAAATTATGTAGATATATTTGGCAGAGGGAAGAGATTGAGGCTGTGTTTATTTTTTTTTTGCTGTGTACTTCCGACTGAATTGATTTTCATTAGGTATATGGGCTAGGCCCACATCCGAATCAAAATTCAATTTTCTGGCATACATTTGACGCTGATTGTTTGATTGAGGGCCGCGTACTCCGGCCTCGTAATTCGCTGACTCTATTATGCCGTCTTTGAATTGTCAATGAAGCTGAAAGCAGCAACAAATTTTCACTGATCCGGAAGCTGATTTGGTGCTGTTTGCTCTTTGTTTACAGCCCCATGCAGAGCCTCTGCTCTTATCCATTTCTATTGCTACGTTGAAATATAATTAAAGTCCAATACGAGCGCTGCTTCGAGCACTTTTCGAGTGAGAGAGTTGTCCCCAAAACAGGGACAAACACACACACAAAAAACATGAATAGAAGGAAGCCTGAAGATGAAGAGAGTGTTGGGGGCAAACTATTGAAGAACTATTGAAAAGTATTCAAGCGCAGCAGGCAAAGTCGAAGCTGGGGGGAGCTACGAGTGGCCTGACACAGAGAGACCCAAGAATGTGAACAAAAACAAAAATTTCTTTCTAAAGCACTCAAAAGCCCAAAAAGCGTGGATGCAAGCAGAGACGAAGAGACACACACAGAAGCAAGCAGTAGGCAAGCAGTTCAAAGAGCGACAGAGAGAGAGAGAGAGACTCGGCTCTGAAAAGAGGATAAACTGCATTTTTATCTTTAAACACACTTGAAGTGCCATAGGCGTCAGTCAGTGTACAAAAACAAACACAAGTGCAGTCAGTGGTGTCTCTGTGTGTTGAGTGTGGCAGCTGTAGCAGGTGTGTGTGCTTTTGTCAGAGCCGTGTCCTTGTTACTACTCTGATTATTATTCAAGTCATCAACGATGGGGCATAAAGCAAGTTCTGAAGGGGATTTCAGCACTGCCACCCCCACAGTCACAGTCGCTGCACTTGAAACTCAATGAGAGCAGCGCTGAAGCCTCCGCTAAGTATGGAGCGTAATGTCACAGATTTCCATTAAATTTGAGCTGCTTTGGGCAGCTCATCTACCAAACTATTTTTGCAACAACTATTTACGATATTTGTTGAGCTAGTTTGGAGGCATGTTGGAGGCTGCCGATGAAGCTGTTTAAGTCAGCCACACCCATCGGGCACACGGGGGAGGCACATTATGCGATAAGCCTCCAGGTAACGACGACATTGCTGCAGCGCGTTTCTACACTCTACACTCGTTCTCCCTCTCCCTCTACTTTTTTTCATTTGGACAATTTATTGCCAACCTTCAAGAGGCGAACTATGCCAATCTCAGCGGCTGCGAGTTGGCAGCCAAAACGGGGCAGCAAAGAATGAATAAAAAAACGTGAAGAGGTTTTTGCATAACGGCAAGAATTAATTTTTTAACACGCACACGGAGCAGCGCGAGAGAGAGAGAGAGCGACTCAAGACGAGGAGCGGATACGGATACGGAATACGGGATACACGCTGCGCGTTGACACTGATTTTGACGCATTGCTCCCCGAGGATGTGACCCAAAAAGTCAGTGCGGCAAATGAGCAAAACTGTGGGCGGAGGAGCAGCCGGTTAAGTGTTCAACTGAAGATCTAAGCATGAGCCATGCAGCACAGGTGGCGGAGGAGAGCGAGTAGCGCGTCGTTAGTGGGTTTCTGACAGTGTGAAAGGTAGACAGGCAGTCGGACAGACAGACGCAGGCAGAATTTTAATATGCAAATGGAGGAGCAACGAAAAAACTAGGCATGTGGCAAGCCGCTTTGACTTGCAGTCGAACAAGGCTGCCAGCAATTAATGGAACCACGAGAAAAGGAATGCAATGCACCAAAAGCGGTTCAATGCCAGCCTCCAAATGCTGTGCTGAGGCTGTAACCATAGCTCTGGGGGCGTTGCAAGTGAAACGAAACAGTGTGTTCCCGGGCCAAAAAAAAAAAAGCAAAACAAAAAACAACCTGCAGACTTCTTGAAGCAGCCCAAGCCCAAGCAACAAGATGCTCGCTCCGAGCGTCACGCAAGTGCTTCAACGAGCCCGAGCAAAAGGAAAAAACGAAAAGAGAAAGAGGAGCAGGAAGCGCAGTGGGGGGAAGAGCAAGGAAAATGCTGAAAAGCATGTCAGTTTCATGCTCGCGGCCGCACTTAACATTATTTTTCGCTGCAACAAGAATCCCACTTCTTTTGTGGACGCGCAACAACGGGCTGGGGGAGCTGCAGCCCGACCAGCATAACGCATACGCAGCGTGGTACGTGCGCGAGCAGGTCAAACTTAAATATTTAATGAAGCGCTTAATGTGCGACTTCCCCCGTTCCATAGCGACCCTCTTCACCGCGCTCTACCCCCTTAAGCAGCCTTAATTGCCGAGCTCTCTCTCTCTCTCTCTCACTCTCTCATTTGCTCTCTCGCTCTCTCACTCTTTGTTGCTGGTCAAGCCTGGCAGCAAAAAACCTGCAAATATTTTTGAGCAAATTGTTGCCTATTGCAAAAAATATTTTATTCTTCCTGAAAGCAGGGGACAGATGGGCCAGAAATTTCGGTACCATAAATTTGAACAGAGGCAAAAAATAAATACGTAGAGTACAGGGCAGGGCAGGGCAGGGCAGGGAGCGAAGGGTAAGCAAAAGGGAGAAACGGTAAAGCGTTCTCAGTGGGTAAGCAGCGCCAAAAAATATTTGCGGCGGTCCTCTAAGCCCAGGCATGCGGTTGGCCCAGGCATGTGCAGCATTTCAAGCAGCGCACTTCACACAAAACCAAAACAATAATACATAAACAGACACACACAAACACACACACACATACATACATGTGTATATACATTCACACAAACAATGGAGGCTAGTGAAGCCCATTGCCATACAATTCGTTGGACGTTGCTCCCGTTGCCCACGCAAGGTAACTAGATGCGATGCAGGTGCTGGATTAGATATGTCCCGGCTGAGCATAAACTCGTACAGGCCAAGCGTGTGCCCTAAACAGTTGGCTAGAAACAATTTACACCTGGTTGAGGGTCCACAAGAAAACAAAAGGCTGGAGGTGGATGGAGCAGGGCAGCAGAATGCGAGAAAATAAAAGCTGTAAAATTGCGAGGGATCTAGAATCTGTGAATCTGCAGCTTCAACCTTTTTTTAAATATAAATAATATTTATGGACTCTTGAATATAATTTGAATAGTAATTATAGATTAAAGACGACAGAGAGTAGCCAGGGTAGCCAAGGAACGGCAACACTTTGGAACGAAATTTCATATAATAATTATGTTAAATATATTTTGAATACAAATTAAGTCCAGAGCGCCACTGCTACTTATGGTAGATACCTATGAAACCTTTCTATAATTGCTAGATTCAGTATTTATGTTGCATTTATGTTCCCTTTCTTCCTTCAAATCTTTTAATATTTTCTTATATCAAAACAAATCTCCATCTTTACACAAAATTTTACTTTCATAATGTAGTACACCGTAAACTGCTTTTAATGCAATTATTTACTGCTCTCGAGTGTTGTAAAAATGAACACCGACTTTTGTGTACATTTTATGTGCCATTTTTAGCGGGAAATCAGCCTCCCAGCCAGCACTGAGCTGAGCTGAGCTGAGCACCATGACGACAAGGCATTAAAACATTTGCACGAATTCTGCTGGCCGGCATTCTTTTAGCCAGAACAATGCAATGGCTGGGCCTGTTTAACATTTAAAGCGAACAATGAAATATGTGCGCCAGACTGGCTCAGAAGGGACTCGCTCTAGGATTTATCCATTTACCACACATCAAAAGTACACCAAGTCAAGGTGTTTTGTGGCAAGTACGCTGTTTATGCGTTGTGTGTGCCGCTGAATGGACTTGCAGCTTGTCCACAAGTTAGCCAGCAACACACACACACACACACACACACTTACACTTACTTTTTTTGGTCACGACATAAAGGGGGAACGTAACGAAATTCGGTCAACATGTTGGCCATGACGGCGTCCGTTGGCTCCAGCTCAGCTTAGTGGTCATACTGCCCACATGTGGCCATAATTTTTAAGCGCCAAATGAGCGGCCATCCATTGGCCATGATGTCCGGCATTTGCCGTTTGCCATTTGTCCTTACAGTCCAGCATAGTGCGACATTGTCCTCGCTCCGGCCGAACACGAATACCTTTGGGACGTGGGCCAAAATGGCGTGGACGTTGGCCGGGAGCTTGTTGAGGCCAACAGCCAACCAGCATTAAAGAGGGGAATATATTGTGGCTTTTTTTCTCTAATTGTTGTGGATTGACCTCTAGATAAAACTTTACACCATAATTGGGCGGCGCAACTATGCCAATAAACTCTTTAATATTCTGCCAATAAACTGTACAATATTCGCAGTTCAATATTGAACAATATTTTGTTTACTTTGGCGTTCTTGATTTAATTTCAGTGCACGATTTAGTGCCTTTTCCTGCACATAATCACAGGCAGAGAACTTGAACCCTTTTGAGTCAAGAGGGTTACGCCCAAATCCCATTGGATTCATTCATGTGTTGCACAAATAAAATAGAGTTAGCTTAGGACACATTAAACTTGTAAATATTGTCACACACGTACACGTGCATGTGCAGAAATATACATTCGTGTGGATACGTGTATGTAAATGTACACAACCTGAATCGAAAGGTCTCGAAAATGGAAGGTCAGTTTAGTTGTCGTGGGGAAAATGTGGTTTTTTCTAGTCATTTGTGCTTGTAGTGCTAGAAGTACATTGAAAAAAAAAGCTATGAATGCGATTTGGGACACTCTAAGTGGCATACTAAATGTGACAATACATATAATTGGGTACATTGATGTTGAAACGGAATTTCTCACACATTCAATATAAATATAATATTTAGAAATATTTTAAATAAAAAATAAAAATGGAAAAAGAAAGGTTGTATATATGCATTTCTTTTAATAATTTTTAAATTCATTTATATATTTATTTTAATTTATTTTTTATTTTTAAATTTAATTTTTTATTTTATATCTATTATTTTTTGGCCCACTTTTCATTTTTTGTTGTGTTTCATGAAACTTATAAAATAGTAAAGAGTCACAACATGATAAAGTAACATATAAATTATAAAAAAATGAATGTAAAAAAAAGAAAATAATAGTAAAAAACTATTTAAAAATTGTAAGATTGTTCAACCATCAAATGTTCAATGGTACAAGCAATATCCTACACTTTCCACTGTGCTACAAATGAGTTAAAAAATAAATTTGCTTAAAAATTAAACAACTACTTCGACAAATAGTGGGTTGATCTGCACCTCTATCCACTGGTTGCCTAAGGGAAAAAGAGCTGGACAAATTACACCTGTAAATATGGCCACGTGTCTGCACACACACACACGAACACAGGGAAATCCAGATAAATACCTGGGAAATGTTTCCTCGTTTCCAGCTACGCACCCTGAATGCATTAAAAAGGAGTGGCAGCAGTAGGGGGAGAGAAAAAAAAAAACCCAATCGCATGCAACACGAAGTGGCAGGGCGCTGGACAAGGCAAAGTGGGTCGAGCCGCACATTTTGTCAAAATTCCGACCCACTGCCCACACCCAACACAGCAGACAAATGGAAGCCAAACAAAAAGAGGCACAGGCAGCAGCGGCAGCAGCAAAAACAAAGAACAACAAAGATAAGGAGCGAAAGAGGATGGTCCAAACGGGAGAGAGAGAGAGAGAGAGAGAGAGAGCGGGAGTTGGGTGGCTGTTGAGGGGCAAAGAAACCACAATCGAGACCATTATCAATTACACGCACAGCAGGACACGGTGGCAGGACACAGAAACACATGCAGCACGATGAGGAAGAGGAGAGGGGCAAAATGAGAAGCAGGGACAATGAGAATGGAGATAGAAAGAGTGTAGGCTGGGGGAATGGTAGCAAACGAAACGAAAATACGCATAAAATTGCAATTTACATCACATCCATTTGCACACACACACACAACACGAAACACAACAGAGTTACAAATAAAATTCATTCATACGCATAATGAAACTCGCTCTCTTTCGCACTCCCACGCAGCTTGCTCTCTCTCTCTCTCCCTCTCTCTCTCTCCATCCCGCCCACTGGGTGGTGAAATTGCAAAGCGGCAACAAAGGAACACCCAAAATAACGACAACAATGTTTAGATATAAACAAACAAATGCCACACTGAGCGAATGAGTGTGGATGGACAGTGCAGAGTCAGATGATGACCAGCAAGCAGAGACGCAGTCTACTCCCGATTAGGTATGGGAACGCATTCTCGCTGGAGAGTTTGGCCGGAGAAAAATCCACGCCCTATATGTAAATTATTAGCCAGGCCAGGGCAGGCCAGGCCACTTTTTTGTGTTCGCCCAAAACTGAAGCTGTAGATGAAGCGACAGAGTCGTTGCCAAGAGCGGGGCGCCGAGTCCCTGGAGTTTACCCAGAAAGAGCATAAAGAGAGCGCAAAGAGAGAGAGAGAGAGAGAGAGAGCGTGAGTGTGGGGATGCTGTCGCCTGTCGCTTTGTAGACTTTGAGCTATGTGTGTTGTGTGGCTCGAAAGTAAAACGCCCTTTTGGAGTTTTGCTGCCGTTTGGGGAGCTAAGAGAGAGAGAGAGAGAGAGCTGATGAAAAGAGAGTTACAGTTACAGCTGGAGAATGTAATGGAAACAGAAAGCTATAGCTACTGTGAGCTATAGCACCCGATTAACTAATATTTTTGTAAGTCTCAATTAAAAGCATATTCTTACCTCCAAGCTGCCGCTTAAAGCATTACACACTTTCAGTGTAGGCCTGCCAAAAAATAAAACAAAAGAGAGTCTTGGAGTTGGACGACGAGAGAGCGCTTGCCGCTCTTCTGTTTCTGTCGCTTTGTGGCCCACAGCATGCGCAAGGGTGTCGCGCGCCACACGACCACAGAACCCGAGCAGCAGCAGCGGCAGCATCCGCAGCACAGCAGCATCAGCGACAGCGGCGGCCCCAGCTGCGAAAAACTCTGCCATGCAGCGGCGGCCATCAGTAGTTGCCTCAGAGCCCGCGGGTTGAAGAAATCGTACGCATCGAGCGAGAGGCAAGCGCCGCGTCCAAACCAAACCAAACAAAAGGAAAAGGAAAAAGCAAAGCAAAAAAGAAAAGAAAAGAGAAAAAAAAGTACACATCGAATAAAAGGCGAATAACAACAAAAGTGCAACACAACAGACAGCAAATGGGCAAAATTTTGAATTGAACTGGATTAGGATTTAGCTCCCCCTCACACCCCGCCCACCCCACTACTGTGTTCAAGCCAAATGACCAAAATGTTGCCACAAATTGCAGGCAAATGAGCCCGCAACCGAGAGACGACTCCTCCAGTACGTTGCCGTTGCCGTTGCCGTTGCCGTTGCTGCCGCTGCTGCTGTTGCTCCAGCGGCCGCTGCTGCCGAGGAGTAGCGTGTGTCCCGAGCCCGAGCCCGATCCGGTAGCGTGCCAGACAGCGTAACCACCCAAACACGCACCCTGGGCTGCTACGCTTTTTCCGAGAGCAGGGCGTGTTCCGGTTCGCTTTGGTGTCCGTGTTTAGTGCCAGTGCTTAAATAATTCGCAGTCGGTGCCAGTGCCAGTGCCTGTGGCAGTGCAAATCTTGAATCACATTTTCAGTAAACTAAAACCTCCTCGAGTGCTGTTGAACATCGTTTCCGGTAACGTGGTCGTCCGCTCCGCTCGGTCGTTTTGGTCTGTCCTCTGTGTGTGTATCGCTGTGTCGGTGTGTGTCCGTGTATCGTTCGAACGGACTGTCTGTCGGTGTTTTCAGCTGCTCAAAAATTGATGCCCAGCAGCAGCAGCAGCAAAGTAGAGCCCCCCAGTGACAGTCGCCTAGGCAGCGCTGTAATGTAAGTTATTGTACTCCCCAAAAAAAAAAAAAACTCCAGGCAGCCAACTCCCCATAAACCTCCACTTTAAACTCCCCATGCACCTTCTCCATCCGTGAAACCAACCCTGAGCACAGCCTGTAAATGTGCTACATGATTCCTGCTTAACTGTTGCTCCAACTGTGGCAAACGTTCAACGCCCCAGACAGACAGACAGACAGCCGGTCCATCGGAAATGTGTGTCAGTCTGCGAGAGCCTCACTGTACTTGAGCGAGTGGCAGGCAGCAGAGCGGCGTGTATGTTTATGGCAGTCCAATGTCGTGAAATCTATTGGAAAACACTTTTTGTAACCATTTGTGCATTTGGGATTGGTTTTTTGTGGGCATTTGACAGATGGAAGTTATGCGAATTTCGGTACTAATTTTATGCACTTTGATTAGGAATATTGTCAACGCCAATAAGTAGGATTAATTGCTACAATTTGGACAAGATTTGAGAAATATTTTCATTTCTTTCATTATTAATATTATTACTGAAAAATATTTCTATTACAGCTAGAAACACTATGGACTTCCAGCTTGCCTAATTTCTAATCTAATTTGAACTCTAAATGAATATTCGGGCACACCTTATTATTTATTGCCCTTTCAACTTGTAATTCTCATGTTATTTTTGTTCACATTTTAGTGTTGCGCATAAGCTGCACATTTTGCTCCACACATGTCTGGCTGGCTGGCTGGCTGGCTTTTGTGTTGATTTTCCCCATTTTATTATTACCTCAAACGTTTTTCTCGTTTGCTCTAATGAATGCGCCGCTCCGACCTGTTATCCCAGTTTGTGCCAGTCGCCCTGGCAGGTCCTCCAGTCAGTCACTCAGTCAGACAGCCTCTCTCCAGCCTGCTTTCTGCTTTCTGCTCTCGTTTTTTCGTTCATTCGTTCGTTTTCGTTTTCATTTTCGCTTTTGGCTTTGTTTTTTTGCTGTTATTGTTTTTAACGCAAATTCCCCACTTGCTTAGGAGACTCTGACAGCGGAGTCCCCATCCCCATCCCCATCCCCGTCGCTGTTCTGTTCTGCTTTTGGTTTTGTTTTTTATACTCCACTGGGGTAGGCTGTGGCACGCTGTTGCCATTGTCTTTCAACTGACACAGAAATGCTTCTTTACACACACGCACATTATTCTGTGTGCTATGTGTGTCACATCTTTGTCCCCTTAGCGTCTTGTTGTTGTGCAAATATTTGCCTTTTTTCAAGTTGATTTTTGTCCTCCATCGAAGCGTCTTTTGTTGGCAGTTCAAGTCCCAACCCCGGCACCCACACCGCGGCCAATATGCTGATGAATCGTCGCTAAATTGAATATCGAGTGTTTATTTAGATTGGCCAGCAAGCCTCACGCCTGCCTGCCCAACGCCCTGCCCTGTCACTGCCACAGTCACAGTCTGCAGCTCGAAGCTCTGTAAATAATTTGAAATTGATGTATTATCCTGCCCAGAACGTGGCACGTCAACGACAATTGTTTCAGTTGTGCGCTTGTCAGTGTCTTCCACATTTCATTGTTGCACGCTTAAGTAGTTTGTGCAGCGCAAAC
Source organism: Drosophila guanche (assembly GCF_900245975.1). Taxonomy (NCBI): domain Eukaryota; kingdom Metazoa; phylum Arthropoda; class Insecta; order Diptera; family Drosophilidae; genus Drosophila; species Drosophila guanche. Next base: position 4,869,562 of record NW_022995749.1, on the reverse strand, counting down.
AAAATTAAGCAAGTTGCAAGTTTGTTGGCACAAAAGTTGCTGTCACAATTGTTATTTTAGCGATTCGAGGGAGGATGGGCGGCAGCAGCAAACAATTTATAAAATAAACTTTGAAGCGCTGGAAAGTATTTTGTGTGTTTTTCTCTCTCCCTCTCTCCCTCTCTCTATCAATATACAAATGAATCAAGCTCCAAGGAGACGCTGGAGAATAAAAGTATTGAGAGCAGGAAAAAGTTACCAAATTGTCTCGACATTTATAACTGAGCAGCAGAATCTGTCACGGTGCCACGCAATAACATTTGCGGTCGCAGTTGCCATGAAATTGCCTGGCTCCGGGACTACTGCTCCTCTGTCTCTGACAATTCAATTTATGCGTTTCCGCTGCAGCTTCTTTTGCAACTAAATATTTAAGCCAACTCATTAGCTGAAGATTCACCCCCGAACGTGCTCCAGCACTAAATCTGCGCTTTAAGCAACAAACTTTGAGCCACTCACAGACAGGATTCGAGTGCATTATGTGCCACTTCTGGGTGTCCATTGTTTGGCTGCGCTGCACTTAGCTGACCCGCAGCGAGCGACGGAGACTGCATCTAAAAAAAAAAAAATAAAAATAAAAGCAGAAAGCAGAAAGCGCCCGCTGCTGCTGCTGCTGCTGCTGCTGTCTCGCTGGCTATCTCGCTGCTATCCTGCCTATTCCACTGGCCGACTGCTCCACAGTTCACTGTTCGCTGTTCTTTTATGTTATCCCCGCACACACACCCAGAGAGCTTGCCAGTGGCTGTAGTTGTTGATGGACATTTGCTGGCAGCTCTTTTGCCTTCTGCCTGGCTCCGTCCTTTATGCGCCACAAATGAAAATGCAGACAGACAACGGGCGCCAGCAATGGGGCAACGGCAACGGCAACGGCAACGTCCATGTCTGACGATGACGTCGCATTTCTGGAGACAATGAAACAAACTGAACCCGGCACAGATCTACCAGCCGAGTTCGTTGACAACTGTGTCTGTCGTGTCTGTCTCTCTGTCGTTCGCTCTATCCCATTTTCTGTTGCTGTTTTTACCATTTATATCCTGTCTATCTCTTTCTCTTTTTGCATATTTATTTAACATGCATTTGAATTATGAGCGCTAACAAAAAAGGAATATAAAAACCAGACACAAAAAAGCTAAACAACTTTCCTTTTAATTCATAATTATTTTTATGTCAGCGCACTCATTAAGAGTTGCATTTTATACAGCATTTCAGCCACCCCATGCTGCTCCACATTTACCCTTTTTCCTGCTCTTTTTTCCTCTTTTTCCCTATCCATGCACTTACTCTGGCTTTGTCATTTGCATTTCACATTTGAAACCCTTTTTAGCATTTTTCACAATTGTTCAAACTGCACATTTTTCGTCTAGTTCGCTTCAGTTCTGTTTTGTGACTCCTAATTGCAGTTTTCCATTACTGAAAACCAATGGACTGCCAGCCAAATGGAAGGACATGCATTTCCACCGCTTTTGTTGGACAGTTTCTGTCCTTATTTCCTTCAACTAGAAATCAATTACCTTTTGCATAAAGTGTGGCAAATAAATTCGTGGCAATGTCTCGTTGCAAAATTTAAAAACTTGCAAAAAATTATTTAATATTTCCGTTGGCAATTTGTCAACTGGGTGTGGCCCCTTTTTTTGCCAGACGCAGACTGGCACAACTTGCAGATACAAGTAACAGATACACACACATGCATATATGAATTATCATTGCCAGCCAAAACTCAAATACGATAAATTGTCAGGCAGGCAGTGGAAAAATCTATAATTTGCACACAATTTACATTTGCTGTCCCTGTCCCCTGTGTGCTGTGTAATATATGCATATTGATGGCAAACAGATATGGCAATAATCTGGCAGACAGGCAGACCAGCGACCAGCGACCAGCTAGGACGAGTGCCAAGAAAAAGTGCTTCACAATTTGGCAGCAATATTTGGTTAATTTCATTTTGTGTAGCATACATTTTGGGGCCACGTGCATGCTAATTGATTGTGAAACTATTTTATTAATTGTTGTATCCTTTTTTCTGCTTTGCAGCCATGCCAACATTCAAGACTGCTTAACTGGAATTGTTTCAACAAAAATATAACATAGTGCTGCCAGCAACAACAAATAACAGATAACAAAGAAAAATAAAACAAAAACGTAATCAGGAATTTAAACAAAACAAAGCCCGCGGGAACAAGCCCAAGCCCAAAGAACAAGCAGCAAAAAAAAACAAAACATGTTCATGGAATTGTCATTGATAACGAGCAACAGCTAGAGGCATGTGGCAGCAACTGCAACAGCAACAGCAACATTGAGCGGCAGCTGGTAGCGGTAGCAGGTGCAAGTCCCTTTAGATACAAGCGAGCAGGTGGCGTGCTGCTGTACAGCAGCACCATTGCTGCCATTAAAATAGACGCCGCAGCGCAACAGCAACGCTGCCGTCGTCACAATCAGCGCCAGCGACAGCATCATCCACATCATCGACATCGTAGACGACGACGGCGCAGCAGCGGACACAACAACTGCAATTGCAGCGGCAATCAAAGCATTGGCAACAGCAACACCAGCAGCAGCAGCAGCAGCAGCAGCCTGTTGGCCGTAGTGGGTGTGGCAAGCAGCTGCCCCTTGCTCGCCACTCAGCAGCTCATTGACGACAGTGGCAGCGGCAGCGGCAGCGGCAGCGACGACGAGGGCGTCGCAGCGACAACGCAGCGGCTGCAACATTGCCAGGAGGAGCAACCAGAACCCCAGCAACGCCGACACCACAACGGCCTGTCATTTGTAGGCAATGCAACGCTCTCAGCAGCAACGGTGAGTGGCAGCACGGCTCTAAAAATAATTTTAATTAAATATATCATTTTCGTAAGTCCCCGAGCGACTTTACAAGTCACTTCCACTTCCCAGAACTTTGGCCCAGAAGCCTCAAAACCATTCCATTACGTGAGATCTCTAGCTTCAATCTGTGCTCCTGCCTGCTGCCATTAGCTGTCAGGTTAATGCACCCCAGAATGTTCATAAAAGCAGGCCCACCAGCCACGGCACATCTCTACATATGAATTTATGATAAGCACACACGCTGGGGGCAGGGGGCAGGGGGGGGCCAGGCAGGATGATGTGGGGAACAGGCACTTTAAAGTTGCGACAGCGTGGCACCCGCACTCTTTGCCTTTTGGGGTCGTGTGCTAATGAATTCCCCAGCACAACCGCACGCGCGCGCACACCCACCACAAACCCACACACACACACACACACACACGCACACACACAGTCGTATAATTTCTAATGCGATGCTTTTATGATCGCCATGGAAAAAAAAACACACCCAAGGGTGCTAGCTGCTGCTCGTAGTAGCTGTCTCTCTGTATCTGTGGGCTTGCTGGAAATTAAAATGCATAAAAGGATAACAGCCTTTGACTGTCAGCATTGTCATTGTAGTCAAATATTCGCAGCCAGAGATTGCAACACCGAAACCGAAACCGAAACCGAACTCAACAAAGTGTCCTTTTTCGCGCTCATCAACAGCAGCAGCAACAGCAAACAACAACAACAGAGAGAGAAGCAACAACAATGGTCGCCCAGAGTGCACGTGTTGCTGAGACGAAAGCCACGTCTGGTTTAATTTTAGCTAACGGGGCCGGGGCCGGGGCCAACCAACGACAGAGTCGAGGTCCCTGGTCCCTGGCGCTCTGCCTGCCTGCCTACACCTTGACACTACGGCTCCAGCTCGTATACGTAATATACATGGCATACTATTAGGCGCACATAAAAATGTAACAACACATAAAAATAGATGCCAAAGCTCACGTAGCGAAAACTGTCGCTGTCCCTGTTGCGGCTTAGTAAAAAATAAACCATGCATAATGCCCTCGCCCATCATCAGCGTTTGAGCTATAAATTTTTATATGATTTGAGGGAGCGATGCCCATAATTATGTTTAACAACGCTGACAAAATGTTGAACTTTTTTTTATGTGCGCTCTTCAAGTTTTTCGTGTGCGTAGTTTAGAACCTTCTTCATGTGGTGCTGTCTGCTGTGTCTCACTTGAGGCAGATGGGGTTCCGTTTTGGCCCCGGGGTTGCCAGGAACACAGCGATTATTATTGCCAATCAAGTGGAGTGCCATGACGCCGCCTCGGGCTAGTTTCGATCTCTGATTGCACAGAGAGAGAGTCAAGAAAATTGACTACGACAAATGGCCAAGGGGCAGACGTCAGTGTGTAAATAGAAATAGAATCAAATGTAGATGTAGATGTAGCCTCAAAAGATAGTTGGATAAAGGACGATGTGTGCTGATTGCGGGTTAAATATTTTCATCGCCTCTACTGAAGGGAACTTCGGTGAACCAATCCTTCTCTCTGTTATCTTTCAACTCTTATGCAATGCACTCGTAATTCATAAGCCACTTTGGCTGCTCTGTTCCGTGTTATATGCTTTCGATAACATTTTGCTCGTGTGACAAATTTTTTGTCCTCGCAAATGGAAGAAAAAACAAGCAGACAAAAAAAGAAATTTGAGTGAAACAGGAAAAGTTTGCCACAAGCAGAGCAGGAAGGAAGGTCCTGGACAAAGTGTTAAATGTTGACATGTCATGACATTCCACATAGAGAGATAGAGAGAGAGAGAGAGAGAGAGCAGATGGGCATAGCCCTTAGCTTTAGCCTCAGCTAACGAACGCAGGATGTTCGCAGGAGCAGAAAATGATGAAGAAGAGCAGGCAAGATTGGTCAACAAAATGTGGAGAAAGGAAGGAAGGCAGAGAGAGGCTGATAGAGAGTGATGGGAGTGGGAGCAAGATGAAGTGTGAGAGTGAGCGGACAAGCGGACAAGCGGACAAGCGGAGCGTAGCGTAGCGGCTTACGTGCCGACAGCTGACAGGCAAACCAATGAACTACGATATGACATGGCAACCAATGTTCTCCACTGCCGTTTCCGTTTCCATCACTTCCCCTACAATAACATTTGCTAGCTGCCAGTCGCTGTCTGTCTGTCTGTCTGTCTGTCTGTCTGTGTTTCTGGGTGTGTGTGTGTGTGTGTGTGTGGAACATCAACTAATATTGTCAACGCAACATTCGACTTGTTATCCCTTCCGCTTGCCCGGTTTCCTGCCCAGCCCTGCCCTGACAGCCCTTCCTCGCTGCTTAATTTCGTTTTGAACTGCTTGGCCGCCATTTTGTAACTGTCTCTGTCTCGCTCTCTCTCTCTCTCTCTCTCTCTCTCTATGGCTCAGTCTCAGTTATTTGCAGAAATTTATTGAAATTGTTTGTCAAATTCCGTTTACTTGTTTTTCGCATTTTTGGTTCTCTCTTTTTGCTCGCATCCAAAAATGATGACAAGGACAACCAGACTTCCGCCGAGAATGTCCTCTTGCGACATTTTCTTTGCTGTCTATTCTCTCATTCCATTTTCTCCCTGCCTCTTGCTTTTCTCTATGTTTTTTTTTTTGGTGCTTGGCAGTTAATCTAACAACTCGAAGTCTCTCTCTCTGTCGTCTTTGTATATGGCCGCTTCGTGCCATATCAACTACAAGTTTTGCCCCCCAATCCACGCCCTTCTTTTTTCATATTTCTTTTATAAGTTGGCACTATAAAATGTTGCGCCATTTCCCCATATGCATGATGTGCGTCTCGAACATCCACTCTGACATTTATCCCCCCCATCAGTTAGATTGTTTTTGCATGCAATTTTCGCCTTGCTCCTTTTTTGTCCTTACTTCTCGCTTCATTTGCAGAGTAGGGAGTAGGAAGCGCTTGTAGATTTTTATTGATGTTGCCGGAATTTGTATGACATTGTAAAATTATACGCAAATGCTCAACAAAAGAGGAGCCAGCTTAGCCGACTACTTGAACTTGTGGAAACATAAACAAAACTAAAAAAAAAACTTAAAAATAAATGCCAAAAGAAATCGAACAAAAATGCCAAAAGAAATGGAAAAAGAAATGGAAAATGTATTGTGAAAAGTTGTATGTGTATATATCTATTAAAACTTTGAAAAGTATGAGTATGGAAATGCTGACGAGTATGTGGGTCTTGAGTACATGGGAGTGTGTGCCATATTGGACAACAGTCATGTACCATGCATATATTTACGAGCGATTGTAGTGAGTGTAAGTGGAAGTTTTGTGGGTGGTTTTTAAGTATTTTCTGGATATTTATGGATTTCGCATTATGCAAAGCGACAGCCAGCAGAGGAGGAAACTCTTTTAATGATCAATATGAGCAGGGTAGTGGGTAGCTCAAGCTGAAGTGCAGCAGGGTGTACTTTACTGCAGATTATGCGATTTTATTGAAGGTTTAAGCTGTGGGAAATTTATAGAAAATAGATAAAAAATATAGAGATTTTGTGCAGCTCAACAGCTACCATGACAGCTCACAAAATTCGTTGGCTGTTTAAATTAATTGAAGTCTACTTCCAAAAGGAATTGCTGAAAATATTTCACAGCAAACTTTGCTCCTTGCACTCATCCAGCTTGCTGCTTTCCTTGTCTCACTAGTTGAGTGGCTTCCTCTTGTTCCATTAAGTCATCTTTGGCAGATTTTGCACACTTATGAGATTTGCCATGTTGCAATCTGTTCGATGTAGAGGAATTAAGTGGCAGCACAGCAAAATCAGAGCAAAATCAGAGCAAAATCATGGCAAGGTTTTTTAGTCCGTCAGCCCAATCTCGGGGAAGCGCTTTTTCTTGTCAAGTTAAGCAAGTCATGGGTGGAAAATTGCACGATAACACTACACACACACACACACACTACGCACACTCATCTATACATAGGCTATGCCCATAATAGGCTCAAGACGCTTTTATTCAACACTTTTCACAGGCAGCCAAAATGGCGCCAGTCTGAAAGGCATAGCACCAGCCCCAATACAGCGAGAGAGAGAGAGAGAGAGCGAGTAAAGGAAGAGAGTGAATGGGGCATAAGGAAAAGAAGCGGCGCATGGATGGGGCACCAAAAAAGAAGTACTCGTAATAGGCACACACACGCACACGAAAGACAAAGGCTGAAAAGAAGGACTCAGGAGCAGGACCCAGCAGCAGGAGGAAAGCAAAAGACAGAGAGAGAGAGCCCAAAAACCTCTTTCAAATTTCCATTGGATTTTTCTTGCTTTGTTTTCTTTTTGCTTATGTTTTGCCTGCCGGACAAAAGGACTCGCTGCCGAGTATTCATTTACACGGTTATTTTTTGTGTGTTTTTTGCATGAAACTGGATACGAAATCCCTTCGCAGCATTCGCAGCAAGAGTATTGTGTGCCAAAAATAAAAATCTCAATTTGCCAAATGTCGACAAAACGGAAGTTTATATTCTCTGCACTTTTTTACACATCATTTTTGTTGTTGTTGCGCGGGGGGGGGGGGGGGGAAACTTCAAAGCTGCGACCCAGCAGCACCACCAGCACCAGCAGCAGTGGAAAGTAATTTCCGAAATATTGTACTTCAGACACACACACACACACACACACACACACACAGATAGACAGCCGGAAAGAGTTATATGGTTATACAAAAAGCCAACCCCCAAAAGTGCCCAAAAAGAAAACCACTTTAATTTCCTCGGGCAGGCAATGGCAATGGGGCAATGGCAGCGCTCGTTATGTGTATGCAAAATATATCTTAAGCCCTCGCAGTCACACTTAGCTGCCTGCCGCAGCCATTTAAATGATTTTTTAGTCAGAGAAATCTTTGGAATCTCCCTCTGTGTCCCAACCGTAAGCCTTTACTTTAAAGTGTATTTAATTGAAATGACTCAAAGGCTAGCAAGGAGGACCTTGGCGCATTTGCCAGACTGAAGGGTACAATTTTATGTAATGAGTTGAGCTCGTTTTGAGGGTGGGAATACCACTTTGTGCGGGGAGGGTTAAAACTTTCCAACAGCAAACGAAGACCAACAAGTTTTGGATGGTGGTGGGAAGCCCCAGCCCCAGCCGCAGCCGCAGCCTCAGCCCAGGACCTGTCAAAGACCTGACGCAAGAGGCAAAGTTTCACTCAAAAAAGAAAAAAAAAAAGAAGAAAACGCTTAAAGCTTAACTGCCATTTTGGCTTAGTTGCCTTTGCAGTTGACGTATCGAGTGAAAATGTTCGCCCTTAAAAGGTAAATTTATAAACTAAATGGATGCGAAAAACTCTCGTAACGCCATTTAAAATCCATCCTTTTGGCTTTTACGAGCAGCTCCTCCTGTAAGCTGCCTGCTCCAGTTGGATTCACTGGCCAATTTAGTTGCATTGCTGGCTGCCTGGCTGCCTGGCTGGCTGATTTCAGTTCGTTGACTGGAAGCAGTGCAATTCGCGCGTGCAACGTAATAAACTGTGCTGGCTGCACAGGAAGACAGGGAGAAGGAGGAGGAAATAAAGGCAGTAAGAGAGGTGCAGTGTGAGGACTAGGCGTGGCTGTGGGGGCCTGCTGTAACCGCAGTCAGCAACACAGCCTTCGTGCCCACAGGCGAGTCAGCAACTGGAGATCTAGATACAGGGGCTGCCTGTGCCCGGTGCTGGGTTCTGGGTGCTGGGTCCTGGCTGGCTGGCGTTTAAAAACTTACTTCCTTCCGGTTTGTTAGGCGGCAGAAATTGCCGAGGAAGAAGCAAAAATGCCAAATGCAGTGATACAAATGCGATCTTCTAGCAGCGCGCTGCAAGGCGGAAGAGGTGTGTACAGAGAGAGAGAGAGAGAGAGAGGCAGAGAGTGGACTGACACACACAAAGTGGCAGGCAGAGATTTAAGGCTTTGCTTGCTGACACTTTTTCAAGTTGATGGCGCCCCAATACACACAGGGACCCACAGACGTTACACTCTATTTGGCAACGGCGCCACAGCCAGAGCCACAGCCAGAGCCACGCACTGTGTGAACCCAACTCAAAATGGCATGCCGGAAATTATTGAACGAACAGAGAGACACACACATACACACACACACATGAACTGTAGCTTACAGGAGCGGAACTTTACACATATTTAAAATGCAAAAAGTCAACGACTGCGCAGAGAAAAAGCCACTGGGAAGCCCAAACGCTGAGCATTATAATGCGAGAAATATATTCATGCGATTACAATAAGAATCGAATAATGTGGAGGGAGAGTCACACAGAGAGAGAGAGAGAGAGCAACCACAATCCAGCAGCAACCCGTGTGTGTGAGCCGATGGATGGCACTGATTCTGATTCTGGGGGGGCTTAACCAGACGGAAGTTGGCTTTTGCCAAGAAGAAGGCAACTGTCGCTGGGCTGTTGGGCTGTTGGGCTGTTGGATTGAGCGATTAAAGTGGCATTGGATGGGCGTGAAATCAGTGCAGAAATGAAAGTCAATTGAATGCTGCAAATGGCACGTAGATACGCGTCTGATATGCCTTTGATTTGTGTTCATTATTTGCCATAATTGATCAGCAGATCCGCTGCGTCAGGTTCATTCAATTGGTTAAAGATCTGCGACTCCATTGACCTTAAATGAAGAGCAGCAAAGTGCACAGCATTGTGGCACTATCGCAGCACCATAAATAACACTTGGAACAATGCTAAATGGTTCTCTCTGGCCTGTCCTTAAGCGTGTTTTTTTTGCAGTCTGGCATCGATTTCGATTGCTGTTTTTCTCTTATGGCCAGCAGTGCCATAACGAAATATTTATGCGTTGTCATTGGGGCATCATTTAGGTCGCCTCTGTATGTGTGGCCATCTGTTTTGGGCTTAGGGCTCAGGCCTTAATTTGAATTTAATTGAAGGCTCGCTCGAGCGGGGTATGGCCACAGCCATAGCCGTAACTGGCACATCCAATTAATGGTGGTCCAAAAAAAAACTAGCGCTGAATGTGTGTCGAGTGCACGTAGAGAGAATGTTAAATAAAATATGTTGAAAGAGAGAGAGAGAGAGAGAGAGCGTACCCAGCGCCCCCGCCGTGCCCCTAGCTTGTGTTTGTTTGCCGCTTGTTTCGGTATTCGTTTTTTCTCTCTTTTTTTTGTTGCTTTTTCCCCTTAGTTTTTCCTCTTTTCCTGCACATAAAATGCGTGTGTGTGTGTGCGCCACTTAAGTTTACATTTTCATTTCCTTGCCTGCCCCAATGACTTTTGCCGTTTACAATCATTTTTTTTCCGCTCAGCTCCCTGCTCCCTAATTTTCAGCTTGCTTGAAGTTTTTGACCCAAGCAGCAAAGCCAGCAAATAGCACATCAAATATTGTAGTTTATGCCACAAAGCCACAGCCGCCCACTGACTGCCACTCACGGCTATGGCTATTAACTTTGGTTTTTTAGTGCGTTTTGCCGTTCCCGAAAATGAAAAGGCAAAGCGGCAGACGGCTACCGGCAGGTGGGTTGGAAATAGTAAAATGTCAGCGTAAAAGTGTAATTTATGTGCATGTGTGTGTTTGTGTGGCTTTTTTTTCGGACCTTTTTTACTTGCAACTTCGCAGCGGCAAACATCAATCAATTCATTGACTTTTGCGCCGAGAATAAAAGCCATCTTTTGGCCTAAGCAACGGCACAGCAGCAGCAACAACAGCAAGAAGCATGAGACATTCTCATAGCTGTGGGTAATAAAACTTTTCGCCAGGAAGCCCACAGACATAGGCCCTTGATGTATGGAATGCAGCAGGACTCGCAGCACCTTGCTGCCAGCCATCCCATCCATCGATGGATACATTCGTACATTTGTAGTTTTATGTGTCTGAACAGCATGGAACATGGAACATCTGTGTGTGTGTGTGTGTGTGTGTGTAATTCATGGGCTGCCATCAAAAGTAATCCCTCTGGCATAATATCAGTCAAGGGCAGCCAGCAAAGCCAGCAACGAAAGGGGCGGAAAAAGAGTCCAAACTTTCTGGAAACTTTCTATAAAAGTGAAGGCGAAATCATGTTAATTATTGCTGCAGGTTTGCCCAACAAAAAACCAAAACAAAAAAAACAACAACAAATTTTGTGTGTATTTTGGAGCTTATTCGAGCGTTTTTGAAATATGTTTTGGGGCTATAATATCTTATTGCTGCTAGCGATCGATGGAGAAACTATTAATAAGATGGAAGGACGGAGGAGGACATGTTCACGGCCCACTTGTTAAGCAGAAGCACAAAAGCAGAGCAGAGCAGCAGCTGGTTCCACGTTTTTCTTGTGTAAACAAAACAGAAACGAACGTTCGCATAAATTTTGCTTTATTTCTGCGGGGAGGGAGGAGGGCACATAAAAATGTATATAATTGAGCCGCGGCAGGCGGCTGGGCTAAATGAGAAATCGAGAATAAAAAGGGATGCCGGGACACGCAGCAAAGATGCGGCACAAGTCTCAAAGGAAAAGCACAGAGGCAGAGGCCAGGCCGAAAACTGAAAAGAAAAGCTTAAAGCAAATCAAGAGAAACCCAAACCCGACGATAAGCACGAGTTCCAGTATTTCTCCCTTCTCATTTTGGAGCCCTTTTTGGCCTTTCTTTCTTTCTTTCTTTCAACATTTTTGTTCGTTTTGGACCATTAAATATTTGTACACACAAAAGACCGTCAAAAATATGTTTGAAAAAGTGTTGCATAAAATGTGTGGCAAAACTTAGCTGAAGAACCTACACCGCTGCCTGCTTCGTGGTTTACACGTAATTAAGCTGAAAATGTCTCAGGGATTTGACATTTTGTGTCTGCCGTTTGTGCGCTGTCATCGGCAAAACCGCGCCGCTTGCCACGCCCTGAAAACAGCTGCGACTGTCTTATTATGTTTATTATAAATAATTTGAAGCAGCATTTGGCTTTTGGTCAGGTGTGTGCCACAGGCAGGTAGTAAATAAATACTTGAGCAATGACATGTCAACGTTAATAAATGATTAACTTGTCATCCGCATGTGAGGGCACAGCATGGAATGAATGTCGGGCAGAGTGGAGGGCCAAGTGCGTGTAATCTTTGGCTCTCTCTCTCTCTTTTGTTTGCTTGTCTATGCCGCCGGTCTTAGATTTCGTTTATGTGCGTACTTAAGTTGTCAGTTTGCATATTAGATACGAGTATCTGCAAATAGCTTCACTTGCCACAGTTCCCTGCTCTGCTCTGTCCTCTGCCCTGCCCTGTTCAACTCAATCAATGTTATGCCACATGCGGCTGTCCCCCGGCTGTGGTCTCAAGGAAATAAAGTTTCCTCTCTCTCTCTGCTTGCGTGTGTTTCTGTGGCTGGACGCATAAATCTTATAAGCTGCTCCCTCGCTCTCTCTCTGTGTAAAATTGAAGACAGACATAATATTTATGATGGCAGCGAACAACAGCAAAAAGAAGCTCAGAGCAAAATCAAGTGGATACAAGATAAAACACACAAAATAAACACATAAGGAATCAAATATCCTGCACAAAAAAGTGCCACCTCAAGCTGCTCCGCTGCTAATTAATTTCACTGCAAATTTACAGCCTCTCCACTGCTGGGACTCCACAGCCCTAACATTTGGCACCAACAACAGCAAATATTACGTGCAATAAAATATAAATAAAAGGGGATATAAGTACGCCAAAGAAAGGTGCCGACAGGAGACCTCTTCTGGGTTTATGTCATCAATTAATGTTATGATTATTGGCTCTGCCACGCTGATGTGCTGGCTTTTGGTGCACGTGGCAGGTAAACTTTCATAATTAGTTGTATTGCCATTGGAGCAGCCGCTGCCCTTCCCCTTTTACACATGCATAAATCTGCACACAAACACAAACACAAACAAATCACGCGCTATGATGGGGCCAAATGAATGAATGAATGACTCTTGCAGCAATTACTTACACCAGCCAACAGAGAACAGCAGCGCAGAGTTTTGTTGGCCAGTGTTTGGTTGCCGCCGTGCAAAAGAATTACGAGCTCGGACTTGGTTCGACCTGCCATGTCCTGGCGAAATTTATCAGCGCCACAGTTTCCTGTTTTTACGATTAGTACTGAGCTGCTCCTGCACCCCAACTTTGCTGTTTAGATTGATGGTGTTGCCGGTGAGTTACGCAGCAGCAGTAGCAGCGGCAGCCCTGCCCCGCCTGATATATGACTGCCGGAGAACGCTTTTAATTGAAAACCAAAATGACTTTTGGCGCGGGAGCAGGATTTAATGCTAATCTAGGGCAGCGAAACTTCAGAGATTCATTGAAATTCTGCATAAAATTTAGTCTCCTTTTTGGCTCTCGAATATGTCAAAGTAAAATAAACAGACTCGTTATAATTATGCGCAGCTAAGACCCAGCCCCAGCCCCAGCCACAGCCTCAGACCTCTCCCAGCCTTATCTCCTGTCTCTCCCTCCTGCTGCAGGTGTTTGTCTCTCATTTTTTATCTTCAGCTGCAGCTGACTTCTCGCTGGCTGTGGCAAAAAATTCAATTAAGATCGTCGAGAACTTATTATTTTTATGATAATTAGCTTGACCACACGGCAAGGCAAGCGGTCAGCGGGACAAAGGCAGCTTAGCTGCAGCTACTCCAAAACTTTGCACCAAACAATGCCGCAACTTTGGGAGAGAGATGTGGCAGGCTTCAGCCCTTAATCAATTTATGCGCTCAAACAATAGTCGGCCACAGCTCGAGTTTCGGCTGCAGTCAGGCGATCCAGTTGCAGCTTCAGCCAAGGGTCTGGGCCCGTTGGTTCCCTCCCAACTCAGCTTTGATTGGCAGCTGGCAAACGAATCGATTGCAAGTTAATCGAGTGGCCTTAGCCTCAGCCAACGCTGCTCCAATGACACTTATAGACCAACTGAACTTTGTCTCAAACGCAACCTAAAAATGTCCCCAAACTTTAACGTTTTATAATAATTTTCCCTGTCTTATCTGTGGGAAAAGTTGCCCTGCGAAGCAACTAGGCAACTTTTTGGCATGATAATTTATTTAGAAAAAACACCAAAAAATTGCGCCAAAAATTGCAAATGATTTATCTAGGCTTGCGCCCCCTATCTGATGCAGTTTTAATTATTTTTTCCTGCGACATTTTCCTTTTCTTTGCTATTTTTAGGCAAAATTGTTTTTTCCCTGTAACTTTTGTGCAGCCGAATGTAATATTTTGATTCGCCGCTGCCGCTGCCGCTGACGCTGCCTGTGGCAAAAAGTTCGTTAAAATATTCATAATTACTTGGCGTGTGATGCGATGCCACTTCAGGCCTGCTGCCCAGAACTCCTGTCCCAGTTTTGGCCGGCTCTGTGCCGCACCCTCGACAAAACTTGCAAAAAGAAAACAGAAATTCCGCTACTTAATGAGCAAAGGATGGAGAAACTTTTGCACGAAAGTTTTGCCACCCAGGGCAACATTTAAAATAATTACGAATTTATTTAAGCTGCTTTATGGTGTACAAAAAATCATTTACAATAGATGCTCGAAGTCGTTGTCAAAGTTTTGCCTCAACAAAATTGATATATTTATGCTTATGTCATGGATGTGTCTACAAATTTGCTTGGTCGTAAAAATGTATTTGTGTTTGTTTTGTTTTCCTTTTTTTTTTACATTTTTAATGGGCTGCCAGGCAGACATAAAGGCAGCGTCTGCCGATGTCTGGAATATGTATTTATGATTTTTCTGTACACCCAAAGACGCAATTATCTTGGGCCACCCCTTTGCCACGTCAGCCATAACGGAGTCCAAGCTGAAGGCTGTGTAAAGCGCACACAAAGGACACGTTTCAGCTGCTGAAGCTGCGGGTTTAAAAGCAACAATAAAACCAGCAACTCCGACTGGAATTCAGAGTCGAACACAGAGCCAAAGCTGGACGCAGACTCCCTCCCGCCTGCCATTGTGTATTTGTGCGTAAAAGCCTTGTAAATAAGTTATACACGCGGGCAATGGAACAGGAACTGACACTGGAACTGTATTGTCATTCAATGGGAACAGAGCCTAACTCTTTGCTGTGGTCAGATGCGAGGTATTTGCCTTGAATTTGATGCTTTGTCTTTAATCTAATGGCATTTTTCAAGTCATGCAGCCAACACGCACTCTGACAGTTACTGGCCAAAAACAAACCAAACAAAAAAATGGTTTTATTTGCTGCCCATTAGGGTTCAAGTGTGAAATGGCAAAAAATCGACTGGAAATTCTGGCAACAAAAGCAAAAGTCATGCCGAAACTCATTTATAATTTAGAATATATTTATTTAGCACATGCAAAGGGTAGACGTGTGGGTTGACATCGGTTTGTGGGCGCCTGCTTTGCATGGAAATAGAAAATTACTGCCGCCTGCCCAGATCACACTCATTCAGAGAGGAGCACAGGCTTAGTGGTGGCTCAAATGAAATTTACACAAGTAGACCTAATTGTGAGAGAGTTTCCAAGGCAGGCAGTCGGCGTAGGCAATTGAAGTGAGCAATTAGCAGGCAGCTCGTCATATTGATTTGCAATTAAGCGCAGACTGAAACCCATAGGAATATATTTGTCTTTTTTCTTCTTTTTTGAGCGGCGTGGGTGCGCGGTTCTTTTCCATGCAATTCAACTTAATGATGCGCGAACTATTAAGCGCATTAAGAGCCATTTTTTGCCACTCTTTGTTCGAGCCTTAACCCTTGTGGCAGTGGCCATAAAAAGTGCTTACATTTATTACCTTTGACACGAGCCATTACATAATTGAACGCGAGAACAGAGCGAACACCTGGCGGCACACACGTGAGTGTCAGCGCGGAAATGAAATTAATATTTCTTTTGTTGTTGCCCAACTACTTATAAAGCTTTTAGCGGGGATCTTTGCTGCCTTCGTGGCCTGGGCTGAGCTGCTGTTTCATAATCGAATCTGAACACTCAGTCGCTGTGGGAGATAAGCAATTGAATTAGGCTAGAAGCTGGGCAGAGCAGTTAAAAATGTTTAAATTTCATTTAAAATACATCAAGCGGGGCATTGAGGGTGATGGCAAAGACAAAGCGCCAGCCAAACAGCCAGCAAATAAGCACAAAAACAGAGCAAGAGAGCCAGCAAGAGGGAGCTGCAGAGAGAGAGTTGACATATGACATTTAATTTAGTGTCTTTTGGGTATGTTTTGCCTTCGCCTCGTCCTGGTGCTGGGCACAATGCCAAAAGCATTTGCTCGCATTCATTAATTTTCATTTTCTCCCAAAAAAAAAACAGAAGAAAAGAGCCGAAATGTGACACAACGAACTGCGCATACCCTAGGCCACAATTTCCATCAATGCTGCAAAGTCGCAAGTTTATGGCAAAAAGTAAGGCGAATGCTTTGCTGAATGCTGTGTTTCAGTTGAGTGGCAGCTTTTTGTTCTGCCCATCCTGTGAGTGCAGTTCGCTGGCTAATAAAATATTTTATGCCGCAGCTTATCTGCCATATCAAAAGCATGAGTTTTGCAGCTGCGACACACACACAGGCACAGGCACAGTCGAGGCCCAGCGACAACGAATTATTAACAGACTGGCCCAACCCCCGCGCCGCCAGGCCAGATCCACACCTCAGCAGGGCCATTAGGCAGCGATACACAGCAAAGCCCAGGCTTCCCCCACAGCAACCCACTTTGGCAGCAAACATAAACAAAAACCAAGCAACAAAAAGTTGCCCAACACACACACACACACACACATTAGAGTTTATGAGTGCGGTGGGTGGGACGGTGGCATGTTCGTGGGGGTCGTGGAGCAACCTCGCTAATTCAGGCTCAGTTTTTGGTCAAGTGCAGCACGGCAAAAAATTCCATTTTGATGCCACGATAATAGCAACAACATGTGGCACCCTTTTACCCTCTCTCCTCTCGCTGTCCCCGCTGCATAGTTGACGCGCAAAGTGTTTTCCCTCTGGCAGCTGTTTTTTTTTTTTTTGTCTTTCTTGATGCTTTCAGCTGCTCGCACAAATGTCTCTCATGTTGCAGCAGAAATGTGCAATTAAATTCGCACTTTAAGGCCGTAAAACTTCACATTTATTCCATCTATTGACTTTGTGGCCTTTCGTGTTTGTGGATTATGGGCGGAAGGAAGGCGCTGCATTTGTTCAACTAATCCTTTAAGAGCATAAACGCAGAGCCGGACACTTTGGCATTGATTGTTAAAAAGGAATTTTTAAGCGGCATTTGTGTTTAGTTTTTATTTTTTTATTATTATTTATATCTGGCTTCAATTTGAATCACTTTGCTAATTGACTTTTGTGCATTTTGTTTGCCTGCAGGTGAGTGTCCATCGATGGCGCAGTTTTAATCTTGAATTATGACTAGATTTTGGGCAGGGAATTTGAAGCTTAAAGGATAGTAAATTGCGTGTAAAAAGCAGCAGCAAAAGGCTTCAATGGAAAATGCAATAATGCCTACTCATATTTATTTATACCTTTTCCACTCGTGCCTTTATGGAAGAGGCAGACAGCAGCCGTGGCAGTGACAGCTAAACAGTGCTCCTGTAGTTGCTGGCAAAGCCAATGCCATTGCATCATTTTATCCATCAATTTAATACCTTTTTGCAAATTGTTTGGCTCTTATTTTCAAGCATTTTGTGCTGCTCCTGGCTTGCTACAAAATGGCAATTGTATTAAGCGAGAGACACATAGAAGGAGACATTGTAACTGCCACATAGACACATCAAGTAATTGAATGCAGTTGCGACACGCGGCGACAAAGGGCGCCAAAGGGAGTGGAATGGAAGGATGCTCGAAGGCTGCTTGGCTCGTCCCAGCTGGATACCGTGGGGGGGTGCTTTGATTTTGAGCTCGTTCAATGCTATTAGCGCAAGTAAACGACATTTTGCCAGCGGATGGGGAGTGCAGGAGCTGTTCTGAAACGATTCCGTCTTGCTTTGACATGAGAGCATGAGGAATGCGTATGTGTAATGGATTTTTATATCATAAGATGAGACTCAAATTTGGAGCTCGAAGTACTCATCGAAAATTAACATAAATTCCCCACTTAATTGAGGCGAATTCATTACTGGGAACTTCTTTGCAGCTGCTGCTCCCTGGCATTGTCTCTGGCTCAAGTGCTTTGAGGCACTGTGTGGGGTTTGGCTGTGGGTTCTGTGTCAATAGATGCCATACATAGAAGGCAGTTTATTCGACACGAGAGAGAGAGAGAGAGAGAGAGGAGAAAGCAGAGTGGCAGCTGTAGGAGGAGTAGACTGAGTGAAGGATAGGGACAGTCATCGTCTACTTTGCATAGAATTGAAATTTGAAATTGGAAATTGGAAATTGAAAATCGCTTCTTGCCAACTGCTACGGAATGGAGGAGAGGCGAGCAGCTCTCTGTCTGTCTCTCTGCCTGATTGACAATGCATTGGATTTGCATTAAATAATCGAACTACGCGCTTCTGTTGCGCATTCTCTTCAGCCATTAAGTTGAGCAAATACGAGAAGAGAAAACCCACACCCACACCCACACCCACTGCCATCCAATCACGTCATACGTGGCACATTATCAAAACTTCTAGCTGGATTATTGTGCAATCGAGAATTTATCATTGTACAGTGGCTGCTGGCAGTTACCCAGCTCAAAGTTATCCATCGTAGGCTGCGCCCTGGGGTGCCATGGGGCCAAGTGGAATTGGAGTTTTGTTTTTTTTTTTAGTGGGTTATTTGTGCAATCGATTTTGTAGCTGCCGCTCTGTGTGCACTGTGGAGCCTACTGCCTGAACTTCTGTAAATTTCTGCACTCAAATCAAATTCAAATGCAAATGTTTTCTGCACATCATAATTCTGTTTTTACCCATCCAGTCAGCCAGGATCGGGGAGCCACAGTTGTTGCAGTTGCACTTGCAGTTGCAGTTCGAGTGGCTTTGAGTTTTGGGCTCTCTCTCTCTCTCTCTCTCTATGCATGTGCCATGAGTGGATATATTCAGAGTTTGAATAATTCATGCGTGGCAAATGCATAAGTCAGAGGCAAAAACCACAGGCACAGCTAGGCAAAAGTCAGCTGGAACAGCTGCCTGGCGTTTTCCATTTTATTCAGGAGCTTCAGACCCAATCAAACCAACAGCAAGCAGTTTAAGGAGCCAAAGCTTGAGGGCAACAAAATAAAAATACCGAGTTGAGTCAATAAGGACTCTGAAATTGGTCTGCCCCGGAGCCGCAATTGATGCAAAAATTCGACCTAAAATAGCAATCGATCTGATGTCGATCTGCCGCTGCTGTTGCTGCTTAATTGAAAGTTTTATTGCACTTTCCGGGCATACATCCGAGCGATGTCCCGATGCTAATGAATTTTTAATGTATTCCAATTGCATTGCGCATAAAAATTGCACAAGGACAGGTTCCGTTTGAAGCCTGAAAAGATTGTCCGTCAGTGTGTGTGTGTGTGTGTGGATTAATTAGCTGTCATTTATTCATTTATCGATTACATTGTCCGGCAGGTTCAAACATTAATCAGGCGCCAAACTTTCGAGCTCCGATATTGAGCCTAATTAAATAACAATGAAGTGGGAGCGGAAACAGCTGTTTTACAATATCAATTCCCGCACATAATGTGAACAAAATATGCCCTTGCTCAGTCCGGAATGCCCAGACCTCCCTTCCCAACAACCAATCAATCAATTGAAACATTCCGCAACTCGGCACATAATTAGTCAAAGGCATCTCGCTGTCATATTTTAGCTCCATGTATTTATTTATTTAATATATAACATATACACTTGTATATTTGTATCTCTATGCATTGATATAGTTTTAGGCAGCCAGCTGTTGTCCTCTTTTTTGGATACATTTCGCAATCGCAGCTGCTGTGCCGCCTGTCAGTTGCTTTTGATTTAAATTTATGACTGTCTTGTGTCCGCACAAGAAATATAATAGCTGTACAAGCAAATGGGCAGTGCAGAAAGGAACGCGACTGGGCAATGCTCTAGGGAGAACAAATGCAAAGCCTGATAAAACTAAAAAAAAATGAATAAAAATTATAAAAATAAAATAAAATACAAAGAAAATAAAGTAAAATCATAAGATTTCATTCACACATGTAGAAGTAGAAGATTTAAAAACGTTCTGTTTTTTAATTTTTTAATTTTTTTCGAATAAAAAAAAATTTTTTTTTTTTTTTTTAATTTTAAATTGAAGTTAACATTTTTTTTTTGCTTAATATTTTAAAGTTTTTTGTAATATTTGAAATATTTTAATGTTTGTTAATTTTAAAATTTAATTTTAAATACTTCAAAGGTTTTTTTAATGTTTAAACTTAAGTTAATAATTTTAAATATTTATTATAATATTTATTTAAAAATAGAGAGAGACGCCTGTCCATAATTTGTTTTTTTTAATGTTTAAACTTAAGTTAATAATTTTAAATATTTAAATTTTACTTAAAAATAGAGAGAGCGAGACGCCTGTCCATAAATTACTCTATTGATATGCCTTTCTGTACTCTTATAAGACACACAAATGCTCGTCTATGATGTCTCTAAAAAGTGTCCTTTCCTCTCCCTCCATCAACTAGCAGTTCTTACGCCACAAGGGCAAGAAAATCCCTTACTTTGCTGGACACTTGTGAGGTTTTTTGTGTTGCCGTCGATAAGATATACAAGAATTATGAGGCTGCAGTTAGTGTCTGAGTGTCGGCCCCACATAATGAATGGGCACGCCCGCAACGAGTGCTCCTAGCTTCATTTTAAATTCAGTACAAACTGCGGATGGAGCGCTGTAATTTGTGTGGATTTTAAATTCACTACAAACTAGGGATATGGCTAGTGAATTTTTATGAATTGACCCACAGCCAGGGGGGGGGAGCATCTTCAGCTCGTTCGCCATTTTCTAAGTGTGTCAACTTCCGGTGCAGCAGGGGCAGCAGGGGCAAGCAGCAGCCATAATCAATAAACCTGATGGCGAGTGGCAGTGGCGTGCACTTTTTACCACAGTTTATGTTAAACTATTAACAGGATACTCGGCTTCCGTAATGAAGCAGCTGCCGCCGTAGTCGTAGTCCTCGAAGCCCTCATCCTCGAACAAAAAGCGGGTCGCAGAAAATAGAGCAAGAAGGGAAAAAAGCAGCTGCATTGTTCACAGACACAGAGACACACAGAGGGGACAAAGGAGAGCAGAGAGGACTGGGGTGCGGTGTGCACATTGGTGCAATGTCCTGGGCTAGTGTGGTGGAAAATCGACACTCAATATTAGCACCGTTTATGAGCTATGAATGAGTTACGAGCCACGAGCCACGAGCCACGAGCAAGTGATGCGGCAACGTCGGCCGACTGCCTGGCAACCGCATTTCCTGTCTTGGCTCTCTCGCTCTCGCTGACCCACTTTGATGCCATGCCACTAGTGCAGCATAAAGTTCACACTTTGTTGATACTTTAAAGCTAAGACGCGACCTGCGAACAGTTTCATTTCCGCTGCGGCAGTAACCGAAAAATGTCAAGCACATTAATCATACTCCACAATGAGGAAGGAGCCTGTCTGCCCCTTTCCCACGATACTTGCCCCACATTAATTAACTCATAAATCTTTTGTGCATATCAAACGAGCAGAAATTGGCAGCGGGCGGGCATGGGTTCGAGGCCTCTGCCCTCATGTATAGGCAATTATTTCTGCTCAAATCACTCGACATAGGTGAGAGATAGACACAGGGAGGGAGCGACAGAGTGTTAGAAAGAGAGTGTGAGCAATTTGATTAATGTACGAGTGGCCGCACCTCTGAATTATTGACATGCCCTGGCAGCTGTCGGCATTGTTTTTTTCTTTTTCTCTTTTTTTTGCCCTTAGTTTTTCACTCTGGCTCTGCACTCACCCAACCATGTATCCAGCTATCCAGCTATCCATCTATCAGCATGGCTAAAAGTCATTTCAACAGCCAGTTCTGTGTGTTGAAAATCGAAACTGGGCTTCTATCAATTGTTGTCGTCCTGTCAGCGACGAGCGCTTGAAAGATGAAAGTGCCGCCCGGCAATTTATGAAAGTTTGTGGCAGCTTCGAGAGTGGATTTGCGCTGCAGGTGGAATATTTTGGCTTGTTATGGCGGCATAAATAAATATAATTGAAAATATAAGTGGGGCCAGCAGAAATTCTGTTTGAATTTTGGACTTAAAATGCATGAGTTCTGGCTTTAGAAATTCGTGAAAATCCTAACTATATTTAGCTGCAATTAAAAGCCAAGAAGCGGGCACATTTCATTGCTGAAATTTCTGCATTTCCCCGAGCATCCCTGAGTATATTTTGCTGCTGTTTTGTGCAAAAATGAAACTTAAATTTTGAAATTGCATTAAAAAAAAAAACCACGTCAGAACGCCAAATAATTTCTGCACGTAAATACTTGACAAATCGTGGTTCATCATGAGTTTATTTATTATGTATGCATATTTTCGGAATATTCAACGCTTGTTTTCGCTTTTGTAAGTGCACGAAAATGTTTCCTGTTCCTGGCAGTTCTCCCCGTTTTCTGAGCGTAATTGCTTCTTCTTCAAGCCCATTAAACTCCATCGGATATGTGATATGGAGGACGTAACATCAGCGGCAAGTAATAACTTTTTAGCTCTATGCACATTATGCTGGAATTAGATGACAGTCGCCCCAGCGAGCAGTGGAGGTGCCTGCAAAAATGTCGTCCGCCTTGATTTGATGTCGTGTCGAGCTGCTCCGGCTGCCTGTTCCATCACCATTTGCAGTTAGTGCATCATTTGTATGCATTAAAGATAAACACGGGGCCAACAACGCGACACATGCAGCGTGCAAGCTGTACCCGTAGAGGTGTACATTAAATTAGCGCCCTGGAATTTCGGCAGCTTCCGCAGGATTGCGGGTTCGTGGAGATGGAGACTTGGGTTCTGACTGCTCTTGGAAGTGCAAATGTTTTGTGGCTTTCGCATTGTGTGGCCGCACAACTAGTGTGTGGGTGTGGCATGTATGTCGCTGTCGCTGTCGCTGTGTGTGTCTCTATAGAGTACTTATCGTGATGATTATAATCAGAGAACAGCAAGCGAAAAGCAGCAGAGGCAGCAGAGTAGGGCCACTTGGATTCCTGGTAATGTTGTTTCTTGCTGCTGCTGCTGCTGGCGGCACTTTACGACGGCGACGGCGACGGCTTGGTGCACATCAAAGGCACCGCGTAATGAGCAGCGCACACGCTCACAGTGCCCGCAAGTTTCTGCCCCAACTCACACACCTCTCCAGCGTCTGCCAGCGCAAATTGACTTTGTCTGTGTGTTTTTGACACCTGCGGCAATTCGTTTCCCTGCCCAGCCCACGCCCACAGGCGGCTTTCGCATCAAAGATAATTTAAAGCGAACGCGAAACTAGTTCACGGGTACAGCGAGGCGTAGAGGGTGGTGCTAACCTACATATTTTTGCCTTGCCTTGCCTTGCCTTGCTGCTACTTTCGGGGCGTGTGTCAGGGGGCCGTGGATCACTATTTGCTTTTTGGCATGCTGCTACATAGCCGCAAGACCCAACATTCTTTAGTTTGTTAGTTGTAGAGGCAGGAGCAGCGGCAGAGGCAGCGTAGTTTCAGTTGCCCCGGAAAGTATGCCACGAATTTTAGCTGCGTGCATGAAAACAATTTCTCGAGAGCGCCTCAGTCTGTTGCCTTTGTGGATGGGCCAAAAGCTATGCAGGCTCCAGGCCCGTGTGGGATGCAGCTGCCTTAGACACAAATTACTCTTAGCATAATTGTTGATCAGCAGAAGTTTTTGCCTTTATGCTAAGGAGATATCAGTCGGCGGGGCCCCAGCATTTGCCGTGTGACATTTGCCATTAAATTTGCTTATTAAATTTACACCTCCGGCTGTATACTTTTGCAGCCCACTGTCTGCAACTTTGATGTACCACAAGCTCTCTCTTTTCTTTTTTTGTTTCCTATGCAAATGGGATTTCATAAACATAATTAACTTTGGGCCGGCTTGGAAGAGCTTTAACATTAGCCATTGGCTTGGCTTTTATTATGTTTATTTCAAGTTTGGGCCATAAAGCCGAGCGGCTCAGCGTTGGACACGTAAAAAATATCGAAGAAAATCTGGCACCTGCGGCAGCAATAGTTTATGCAACTTTTAGGCAGGATGAGACTGTGATAGAGAGGGCATAAAGTGACAGCGAAATGGGAGAAGAAAGTAGCCGAAAGTAGAGGGAAGCAGCAGTAGATAAGCAGCGGGGATAATGCAAGTGCCAAGTGCATGAAACTTGCCTTGAGTGGCCGCGTGGATCGGCTCACAAATTGAAGTCAACGGGCCATAAGTGAGATGCATTTCCCAGCACACAATCCATATTGTGAGGGCACCCAGCTGAGAGCTGTCACTGCAGCGGATTGTTCTGGGTTCTGGGTTACTGTGTGGCACTTGCTCTTTGTCTGCCTGTCTCTGCTCAAAGCTCAATTGGTTCAAGTGCAAAGTGCCACTGGCCCCATCCAACTCCTACAGAAAAGCAGTTGCTTCTGGCTTTGCTTACGCAGCTACCTCTCCCCACTTGCTGGCTGTCTGTTATTTGTGTGGCTTTGAAGCATATTAACCTACAGACAGCCAAAGAGACGCTGACTAATGATGCAGTTACGCCACACCGACACATGATCCATTGAATAATTGCCAGGGGAAGAAGCCACATAGATTGGAGCACAGGGGGATGAGGGGAGCCTCAATTAGAGTTCACAAAAAGCAGCGCAATTCACCTGGGCTCGGGCCAGAAACCCTTTTGCATAGCACTTAGAGCGAGTTACGAGTTCCATTTGGTGCTCCAGGGCCATGCTCCATGCTCCATGCTCCATGCACTGCCCTGCCCCTTGCTGCTCCTAAATACTCCGTTGAGTGCAGAAGGCAATAAATGCTAATATTTTATTTAAAACGCTGATGCTGAAAGCAAATGCACTTCATGTCCCCACCGAACCCACTTCTTCTTCTCTCTGTGGGCTAGCGAAAAAACGAGCTTTGTCTGGGCGAAGCACTTGAAATTAAATATTGCGCATACGCCACATTGTACCGGGTGCCAGAGCGCTGTGTATGCTGTGCACTTAACGCACATTTGCACATCATTTGGGTGGGACTACAGTGACTACTCTGACTCTGGTTCCATCTCTGCCTGTACCTTTTGCTCTCTTACTTTTCGCTGCCCAAAAGTTTTTGGTTGAGTTTTCTAGCTAATGCTTCAATGTTTCAGCTCATTTGCAACCCTTTGGGGCACATGCGAAGACTTCAAAAAACGTTCTTATATTTATGCAAAAATAATTTCCCAAATG
Organism: Drosophila guanche; assembly: GCF_900245975.1. Lineage (NCBI taxonomy): Eukaryota > Metazoa > Arthropoda > Insecta > Diptera > Drosophilidae > Drosophila > Drosophila guanche. The sequence continues at coordinate 4,844,554 of NW_022995749.1, read as the reverse complement.
CCACGCATATTTCGGCACATGCCGCATATTCATAACCTCAGTTGGCCAGTCAAGCCACAGGAGTGGAGTGGAGTGGAGTGGAGTTTGCCGCCCTGTTTTTTCCTCACGAATCAAGAATCTAATAAAACTTTTGGCAGCGCAGAGGCAGCAGCAGGAGCAATACATCTGCTTATTTGCTTATCATATGCAAATTTTCCTGTTTCAAGTTGAAGTTTTCTTAGTACGCGCAGACACAGGCACAGGCACACCTATACACACACACACACACACATACTTTATATAGCCAAAAAGAAAAAAACCCAAAGAATGTTTAACAAGCTACCTGAGGGCGCTCATGAGCAAAAGTTCAAATAACACACAGAAATGTTGCTGCTTTTACTTTTACGCTCAACGGGGACCTAAAAAAGGGGGGGTACACACACACACACACACACATACACACACACACACACATATATTTTGTATACAAAAATTACACACAAAACTGTGCCTGGTATTTTGGCTTAGCTCTTTTTTCGGGTGCCCCTCCTCTGCAGCTCCATCTACCTTTTGCCTTCTGCTTGATGACTCGCTGCTTTGATTATACAAGTTTCTGCCTATCCCCATACCTTTCCCTGTTGCTATCTCTATGCTGCCATCGATTTAGGCACCGCCTCTGGGCAACGCCTTTGCCTGCAGCTCTCTCTCTCTGTGTCTCTCCTTTGAGCGTGTTTACACAGCTAAATTATTATTAAAAGATCTTTGCACAACATGCTCGCAGCTCAATGAAATTTGCATAATTTAACGAAAAAGTGCAGTGTATGTGTATTAAATACCCTCAATCCACAGCAACTTTTAGAGCTGAGCTGCACACTCGATCTGCCATTGAAAGCCGCATCGAGACTGCAGTTGAGAGTCCCACAATTGGGGATTCTCCTTGGCAAACTTTTTGTTGGCATGTGCCGAAAAATGATAATTCAATTACCACGAACAGAGACACAAAAGCAATTACAACAACAATGCCCCCAAAAAAAAAAAAAAATGGCAGCTGCCATTGGGGGGGGGCGTGTTAATATATCAGCAACCGAAAAAAGTTGCCAAAAAGAAAACAGGGAAGGGTGTGCAGGGTGCAGGGTGGGGCAGCGCATGCAAAACAAATAACACGGAAATGAAAAACGAACTCAACTGGAAAATTGCAAGAGCAAGAGCAAAGCCGCCACCCACACAGACACACACACAGACAGACAGAGAACAAACGGAAGTTGACTCGCCAGGCTTGTTGCCGTCGACGCCGTTTCCGGCAGAGTATTTCCACTCGCTTGTTGTTGTTGTTGTTGCTGCCGCTGCCTACTAAAAAATTTACTGGCGCTTAAAACTGCCAAACAAAGAGAAAACAAGCAAGAAGGGGGGAAGGAGAAGCGAAAAGAATGACAGAAAAAAAAGAGCCAACTACAAGTAGCCCACAAAAGACGTGCAGCAAAAAGAATGACATCAAATATTTACCACGCTGAAAGGCATTTTCATTTGGGCTACAAAAAATCAAACAAAGGAAAACAAGCTCGAGACTCGTAGCCGCAGCTCATTACGAACAAATTGACGGGGAGAGCTAACAAATAGTTGCCGTTGCCGTTGCCCGTTTCATACAGTTTCCATTCAATATTTGCTGCAAAATGGAGCAAAAAAGAGAGGCAAAGGAGACACTTCAGTGGCAGCAAGAGCAGCCCGAAAACCACAGTTCTTCCCTCTCCAAAAGCCTCACTGCATTCTCATTTTTACGAGTGTTTTTTAATGCCACTTTTTCGGCTGCAGTTTGCTGCTGCTGCTGCTGCTGCTGGGTTGTGATTGAAATTGTAGCTGCTGCCACTGGACACGTCGAGTGCATTCATTCTCTACGACTCTCATTCTCTTTATGGCCCAAGTGCTGGTCAGTTATTTTCGATACTTATCCACACTGCAGCAAGGAGAGGAACTTGAGCAGTGCAGACCAACAAGTGATAATAAAAGTGGCAGCAAAACGAAGGGGGAGATGCCAGTGTCATATTGCAAAAGACAGAACCATCTTTATATATATATATATATAAATAAATCTATGAACTGCCAGCAATTACATAACAATTTGCTGTGTGCTGAAGTGCTTTTGGCTCGGGGTAAGAGGACTCTAATGCAGAGTCCGGAGTCCGGGGAGTGGACTTGTATCAGGTTTAGCCAGCAGCCAGCAGTAAGTACATTTCTAGCAGTCAAAATGAATGCAAAATGAAACATTTGTGTAATTAAAACGAGTTTCAGTTGTTTTTCCTAGCCGAAAGTTTTGGCCAAAACGAAAATGGGAGCTCCAATCATTTTACAGGCAAAAGTTGTTTGCCAGTTTACATTTTTCTGGACACGTCATCGTTGGGTTTTTATGTCTGTCTGTCTGTCTTTTTTGATTAATAAACAGTCAGCAAAATAATATTGCGCATACGCAGCGTGGACAGCCGCCCAGCCTAGAGACAGACCAAAGTTGTGGCCAAGAATGTGCGTGCGTAAATAATAAATAAATATAAATTGTACATATGGAAATGAAATGAAATGAAATAATCTGCCAACTAAGAGGCGCATAAATAGCCTACGAAATGACATTTATTTTTGGGGCATTTTTGTCGTTTGCTTTTCGTTAGTCGTTGTCCTGTCGCCCTGTCACCATATCATGTCCTTCCCCTCCGTATTTTTGTGGCCTTTATTATTATTATTGTGTGTGTGTGTGTGTGTGTGTGTGTGTGTTGCTGCTGCGGTCAAAGACACGTTTTTTGTGTCGCTAAATTATGCAAAGCACCAACTGTGATTTGATTTAGAATTTTTGATCAAATCAAGGCACAAATTACAAACAATTTACACATGAAATTAGCATAATTAATGCACGTAAATGGATAAATATTATTTGCCCAGCGGCTCCTCCTGCGCTCGCCCTTCAATAACTGTTCGAATATTCGTTTGGGGCACATCTCAAGTTACAGTAAAGTTTTCTGAAGACTTTGTGGCAAAATCTTTTGCACAAAAAACTTTTTGCCTGTGCAGACAAAAATGCGAATCTGAGCGAGAGAATTTCCAGCTCCGAAGAAAGTTTTTTAAAGTTTTAGGTTACACTTTTGGCCGCTTTGCCTTGAGTCGTCGAGCAGCAGCAAAACTGAAAGAGTTGTGTCATGAATTAAATATAAGCAAGATCAGTTTATTTTCATTGAGTGTGAACGGATTTGTATAGGAGCTACTAGCCACTGGATGGCACTTGAGCCAGAGTCAGAGGGGACGGAGTTTCAGGCACAATATTCTAATGGATCACATGGCGAGTACGTTTGCGACTTTGTCTCAATGAGTGTGAACAAAGTCAATAGTTGTGTTGTGGATTTTTGGGTATTTTTCTGTGTGCACCTCGACTAATTGGCCAATGAAATGGGGCCAATGGGCAGTGGGGAAGGACATTGAGCATAATGGTTTTGGTACTGCTGTACATGACAGCATTTTTATGCATAAAATGCAGAAGCGTTTGAATGTGAGGAGGGAGCTAGAGGGAGTGCTCCTCCAGACATTGTCCCCTTGGCAATTGAACAATGGCAAAAATGTTGAGCTCATGTGTGTCTGGCAGCAAAGAAAACGCAAAGAGCCAAAAGGATATGCAGCAACCAAGAACACGCAGAGACAGAGGGAACGGAGGGCCACATGCATTTGCCTCGCTTGGTGGATTGTGTCTTGAGTGTTTGAGCCAAAGATTAAATGGTGTTTATGGTCTGCAAGCCCAACAAAAAAAAAGGGAACACAAAGCCCCAAGACTTTTGACACTTTTGCTGAATTTACGACTTGCCACAGACCCAGCCCCGTGCCCCCTTTTGGCACTCTGTTTCCTTCGCACAATTGCAGCGCAAGAGTTTTTATGTTTTATGTTGAAATAATGCTAATGCCAGCACAACTACCGAACCGAAAACTTATTTTTGCATATTTATTTGAAATATTTTCGCAGGGTTGGACCTGGCCTAAGATGGGTAGCGTGCTCTTTGCAGCTGTATTCATAGCATTACACTTTGCCACCGGCGGCCTGGCCAACCCAGATGCAAAGCGCCTCTACGACGATTTGCTGAGCAACTACAATCGACTCATACGACCCGTGGGCAACAATTCGGATCGACTCACCGTTAAAATGGGTCTGCGACTATCACAGCTGATCGATGTGGTAAGTACAACCAATGTTCAACTACAGACTATATTTATGTTTAATAAAGAGAGAAGAAAGGATAAAAACCTGCACCCTTAAATGTATAATGAACCTGTTTAAAAAGTGCGTAAATAATACATAAATAAAGTAAGAGAGGCCATGGAGCAGAAATGAATATTTATTTATTTATTGCTTTCGATTCACACACCTAAATGTCTGCCAATCAAAATTAAAGTAGCGAATGTCAGTGGAGAAAATATATGATTGAAATTTGCATTCAACACTCCACAGACTGCGTTCAACTTCTATTAAAAAAAAAACGGAGGATAAGAAGCGATAGGGAATATTTATTTTAGAAGATCTTCCCAAAAATGACATAAACACTACAAATTAAAGCACCGACAGCTGTGGCAAATGATAAGTCGAGAAACTTCATGAAATATTCAATTAAAAATCGCCAGGAATTTTACAATAATTTCAAATGTAGCAGAGCTGAACAGCAGCTTAAATTTACACACCTAAATGTCTGTTTATCTTCTTAAAACTTACATAAATAAATCACCAGCAAACCATGCCTAATGATTGATAGACAAAAATGAATAATTGAAGTGAGCAAAAGCTTAGCCACAGCTTTCCCCACTGATCCCCAGAAGCCTGCTGCTAATATTTACTGCAAAACTCACTTTAATTTGTTGTTAATGATGGCCTCAAGTTGAGCCAATCATTTGTTTGCCAACAACAACTGGCAGGCAGGCAGCAGCTTATCAAATGACAATCATAACAGATTAATTCGCTAAAGCCCCGGCACGCCGATGAGCGGCCAATGGGATTTGGTATAAGCCAGAGCCAAACAATCGGCGACGTAATTAATAACTGTTTACCGAGCGATTAAAAATGGCAAACAAAAACTAAGCCAGAGCCAGCGCTCTCCCTTTTCCGCATTCATTATTGTTTGCACAGCAAATCAATGGGCTTTTGCCGCTGCCGCTTCTTGATTAACTAGGCAAGCAGTGTAGATTGCAAGCAGTGTCGATTGCAAGCAGTAGAAATTGTGCCGCAGCTTAAAGTTGCAGCTGTACCAGATCGCCTGCACAATCTTCTGCTCGGTTTGGCTGCACACGACAGCCGGAAATGGGAAACCGGGCTAACAGTTACGTGCTGTTGGCCACACTGTAATAGTAGATCCCCCCTCCCCTCTCTGCGCTCCCTTGCCTTTTTTTTGCTGTTATAAATCACGCGCTAAGCACCAGCAGACCAAACCAGACCACTAAGCGGCATGCCAGCAGCAGTCAGATGCAGAAATAGTCATGGAAAATGCACACTGGGCTGGGATAAGTTTTAGATTAAATTCTAAAAATACTTTAAATATATTTTTTAATATATTTCATGCCTAATGCAGTGCCCCAAAATGAATTCTTCGTCTTATGGTATTTAATTGCAAGTATTTACCAAACTATTTCTTTAATTTCTTAGCTGATCCTAACAATTAATAAAAAATTAATAATTGCATTTTCATTATCTCACTGTGGCATTTAATACTTCACTTCGTGCAGCAGACTCTGCGATTTTTATGGCATTAAAATGATAATAATTATTCTTTTGTTTTCTGTAATTTATTTTACAATTTTTTCTGCCTTTCATTTAATCACTTTTCAGCCCAAAGTAAAGCTTTATTTTATAATCGTTGAGGAGCGCTGAAATTTGCATTCAATTTAATGTTGAATCTCCTGCAAGACTTCCACTTTGAGCGCTTGCCGCTTTGTGTGTGTTTCGCTTTCATGCCACTGTCGATTGTGTACTGTGGCATTTGGGCATCTGGCATAAGGTGCTTATATCGAAATTGCTTTTCCCCTGTGTGTGTGTGTGTTACTGTACAGAAGTAACATACTGCCTGCCCTGCCCTGCCCCTCTGTGCTTGAGACTGGCTTGAAATATTCGCAGAATTTCTCTTATTGCAATAGTCCACTGTGTAGTGTAGTTCACGTTCCTTTCTCCCTCTTCTCCAGCGCCAGCTCCAGCTCTCTGTTCTCTTTTTTTATTCTTTCTTTCTTGCTTTACGCTCTTTCCTGTGGCTGCTGGAGGGTAACACACGTGTTGCCTGCCCTTTTCCTTATTGGCATACAATTGCTTGTAAATTCTCCACACAGAAATCAGTGCCTGGTTGTTGTTGTAGTTGTTGTAGTGGAAATTGCAATCAACTGTCAGAGAGTGAGTGGAAGAGGGAGAGGCAGAGAGTGGTATGTGAACATGACCAACAACATCAAGTCTGAAATGCGTTTTCGGCCATAGAATTTGTAATTTTGCAATTTTCCATGTGCCTGGCCACAGCCTCTCAGCCTCTCAGCCTCAGAGCCTTTTGATCCATGGCTGCTGGGTACCTTGGGCTTATTAGTTGCATAACTGCTGCCCAGCCAGGTGACACATTTTGTGGCCAGGTCCTGCCCTACGAGACGCATTCAAATGCCAAATGCTGCACATTTTCCAAGCCTGTTAATTGCATGCCTGCTCATAAATTTTAAATATTAGTCAGGGGTGCGGCGGGGTGTGTGCAATATCCATGGAATGGAATCGAAACCTAAATTGAGTCCTTGACTTGGGCCCTTTGCCATTATTTGTTAGGAGCTTTGTGTGCGTGTGTGTGTCGGGGAAATTATATTCGAGTATTATTAACTTTGCTGCTGACTTTGGGTCTGAAGATTGGACTGCATTTAGGCGCAATTACAAACACAGTTACTGCGGGCAGTAATATCATTCGTGGGTTGGACATATTTTGGGGAGTGTTAATTATTGGATGCTTCAGATGTTGGCAGTAAATGCCACTCAGGAATTAAAGTCTAAAATTGGGAAGACAAATATCAACAGCAAAGTAATACAAACGTAAACAAATTGTATAAAACTTGCAGTTTGTCTCAATAAAAGTTCAATTCGATGCATTTACAATATTCAATGAAAGGTCAGACAATTATCTGCATGGCCCATAAATTCTTTTGGATTTTGATACTGCAAATGTTGAGTGAAATTCATCAAATTGCTAACAGTCTCCACGGAAAAGATTTGCGGGTGTAAAGGGAATACTTTGAGCATCTACAAAATATTTTTTCTCTCTCTGACCAAGAGACTCTGTTCATTGCCTGAACTTTTGCCATCTTATTTGTGCCTGATAATTGCACTTGCTGGAATGACTAACATTTTGTGACTAACACAAAATCATTTAGAGCAGCTTTTGCTGGAAATTAATTTACTGCTTTTTCAGGACGGCAACTGCAACACCTTTCAGGACGACACTTTGCCTTGGCTTTTTTGTATGACAAGTGGAAGGTGTAGATAGAGCCTGCTGCAAACTTTATTTACAGCCAGCAGGAAATTCGATTTAAATTGTAAACACACCCGAGTTGGAGCAGGGCAGTGTCCTCCTGCCACTTTATTCAAGTGGCCACAAACACACAGACAGACAGACAGACAGACACGGACAGACAGACAAACAGAATGCAAATCCAGTTGCAGGACGAATGCTTAAAGGTTGAGCAATTTAAATGCTGTATATCCTGCATCCTGTGTAGGGTAATGCAAGCCGACAGACGACGTTTCCTTTTGCTGCCGCCTCCCTTCAACGCTGCATAAGCGAGAGACAGACAAGAGAAGCAGAATTAACAGCAGCAATAACAGAGAGAACAACAGCAGCAACAACAGAGACGATAACAGCAACAGCAACAACAGAGACAACAACAGATGCAGCTACAGAGGCAAAAGCTGCAGTAAGGAAGCAACAACAACAGCAACAGGAATTAGGAAAGCAACACCAATTACTGTACCAGCTGCGTGTGTGTGTGTGTGTATGTGTTGGCGTGAAGTGCCTTAGGGCAGCCTCCACAGTGGAGGCTCTCCTGTCGCTGTCCCCTGATTGCAAATTTCTCAATTTCTTACGGGATAAGCTCTGAACTAACCACAGTGCCTCAGTGCCGCAGTGCCGTTGCTGTTGCTGTTGCCTGCACTGAATGCAGCGGATGCCACACATAAAGCATAAAGGATACGCGCGCAAAGCTTTGGCTCCGGCTTCGTCTTTTGCCTTTGGCTGCTTGTGCTGCTGCACATTTTAGCCCTTCCTTACGCTATTACCCAACGCTGTCATGCTCGTGCTCGTCCTAGTCGTTGCTGTCATTGTGCCCTGGCTCTTGGCTTTGTCGTTTTATTGCCGGTCTTCCGCCTCGCCCTCGCCCTAGCCCTTGCCTAATGACCCTAGCTCGGGGAGGGTACATGACCAAGAGCAAGACCCAGACTCAGTCCCAGTTCTGATCTGGTGAGCTGCTGAGCTGCTGAGACCCTGTCCTGTGCGCTGAGCGGGTGATTAGTAAATAGGATGGGCGCCCCCACAGTCCGTGGCTGGGAAAATCTATTTACACTGCGTGCCACGACATATTGTCTCTGCTGAGGTCTCTGAGGTTTTCCATTCAGTGGAAAAAGGAAGGAAGGCACAAAAATGCGTTACGACGCATCATTATCATTCTGTCGTTAATTACATTTTTCAACGCGTTAAGTGATTTATTCCGCAATTTTATCGTTTTCTAATTTTTCCCATTGAGCGGGAGCTCCCCACTTTCCTGCTCCTGCTGCTACTCCGCTTCCTGCTACAACTCCCAGCTCTTCCTACGTTTAATGAGTTTAGCTCTTGCTGCGTAAATTAATATGAAGTGGCAGACACAGCCAAGCGTGTGCCACAAAAGTAATGGGCGCCGCTTCCCCAGAGATGCCAGATATGTGCCTGTCGCCTACGACCGGGTATCCATTACCATGGGCGTGTCGGATCCTTCTGCGTGCCTTGGTGCATTCTGTGTGTGTGTGTGTATGTTCTTCCTTTGACGCCTGATGATATGCTTGAAATATTTATAGCTTCAGGTAGCTGACATTATAGGCATTAATTAATTATATCCGAAAGCAAGGTATCCCATTTGACATTTCAAACAATTGTAATGCAGAGAAATAAATGTATATAAAAAATAGGCACTTGAAGCTGCTGGAAGAGAGCGTTCTCTTTGGCATGTCTGGTAGAAAGAGAGCCAGTGTCGCCGATTCTGGAAGAGAGCGAGCGCTTGCCCATGTCTGGAAGAGAGCGCTTTTCCCCCGTGTCTGCTCGAGAGCTTTCTGGGCCCATGTCTGACGCAAGTTTTCATTAAATTCTCGGCTTACCGCAATGGCTGCTTAAACTTGATGCTTCTTTTAGCTGCTCTTAAACTTAATTGCAATGCAAAAAGACACAAGAGGGAGAGCGAGAGAGGAGCAGAAAGACTAAGCGAGCGGGGAGCAGGGGAGATTGTGTTCGCTGCACCACATAAATTGATTAAAACTCAATGATGCTTTAAGACGGCAGCCAAGACAACGACTCAAGCGACGAGACCAACTAAATCCCTCCGCGACCCACTTCTACGCCACACCAACACTGAAGCACTTTAAAATGCATTTGTTAAGCGACACGAACTGAGGGGCTGCGAACGATCCAACAGCAGGGGACTGGTACTGGGGAATGGTAGGAGCAGCACGGGGTCTGACACGGAGCAGCAGTTCAGTTCACTAAAACAACATTAGATCTGAGCATCTTTTCAATTTGATGATGGTCTCCCACCCACTTAATGCCACGCCCAACCCCGCATCAGACTGTATGCCACACTTGAGTTGCAATTGCTGCACAAGTGGCAACTGTCTGACTAAAATTAATGAAAATTCTTCTCTTGTCTAAAAAATGTTTTCTCTCTTTATTTGCAGAACTTGAAGAATCAAATTATGACCACCAATGTCTGGGTGGAGCAGGTAAGCTCAACATCACATAAATAAATAACAAAACGCTTTAAGATGATCTCTCTCTCTCTCTCTCTCGCTCTCTCTACCCGTATATAAATAAATATTTTATTCAACTGGAAATGGGTTTGCTCAACTGTGATTTTGGCTGCCGCCATCGAGCAACATGATTTTGCCATTTGCATGCCTCGCCGACGTCGAATGCGAAATAATTTTGACTGTGCCCAGCCAATTCCAACGCGCTCTCGCACCATGCCAAAAATGTCTAACTTCTGGCCAAGTGGCTGGCCAAGCACTGACTGGTTGACTCCAACCAGTCTCTCCCCCCACTCGAAATGTCCATTGGCTTTGCACTAATGCGCCGAGCAGCAGCGGCAGCAGAAAAAACAAAAGAGGAATATCAATTGGTCCGCCATCCCGAGATTTATCCGAGCTGCTTTTAAACACTCAGTGGCTGTGTTGGGCTGGGCTGGGCTCTGAGGGAAATGGCAAATGGGAGAGCTTTAAACTTTTCTGGTGTTTGCATAAAACATGCATATAAAATTCCTCGCCTCTCCACGCTGCCAAATTGCAGTCAATAGTGCGCACAGCTTATCCAAAGTATTTGGGTTTGAAAATCGACAGAGAACAGAGAAAGAGAATGGAAACAGGCACAAATGCGGCATTCCAAATTAGATATAAATTATGCATTCGCCATTGTTTGTTGCTGCTGCTGTTGCTGCTGTTAGATTTGTATTTTCAATTTGGCAAAGTGTGGCAGTGTGGATTTAAGGCTCATTATGAGCAGGCTTCATGGCTGCCTTTGTGTGTTCCGTAAAATAGTTTCGGCCTGGCAAAATCACTTCACACAAAGTTGAATGCTGCTTGGAATAGTAGAGTAGTAAAATGTTGTTCTATTATTTAGAGCACTTTCGGGCTTTCGCACTTGTGTGTACATCTATACAGGACACAGTTTATATTTTATTTAGCATTTATTTGTTGTATTAAGGAATATTTCATCTTCTTCTTTTGCGTTCTTCGAGAGAGAGCTTTCGGCAACGATCGTTGAAGCTTGGTTCTGCTCTCTTCCTGTTGTTCTCTTTTGTTCTGCGGTCGCTACTTGTCTCTCTTTCTCGCTGTTAATCGTTCTGTTATATGCTCTGTTAACGCCACAGACTCTGTTACTCTCTGTGGCTGCACACCATGTTAATCAATGAATTTTGTTAAACAGCAAAAATAAATTTTTCAGCATTATTCCATAATGAAAATACTTTCAAGAACACCTCGTAGCCTCAAATAATTCAGCTTCCTGCAGTGTTTGTTTTCGCATTTGGTTTCGTGGCACGCCACGCCCATTCATAAATGAGGCAACAGTCTGTCAATAAAGCCGCAAACGCTTGCGCACGTATGCATAAGCCTCCCTCCCCGCCATAAATGATTGAGTATGTTTGTGGCTGTGTGTCTGTGTGTCTGTGTGTCCAGCTGCCATACGGTTCTGGGCAACCGCAATTAAATGTGCAATGATGTATGTATTTAACTGCAACGTCCAGCAGAGCTCAGACGAAAACGAAAACACAATTCAATTTCGCTCATAATTATCGATTTCTGTGCACTTTGCCATCGTTTAATTCAATTAATTTATGTCGTCTTGAGTTCGAACACGAAAGTGTTTGGTAATATTATGGTAATAATATGATAATAAATAATAATAATATGGCACTCCGATTTCCGTTGCATTAGATTTCCTTGTGTCTGCCCACTTTTGATGTTTCATAACAAAGGAAAAATATAATTGCTGGAACGCATGTAATCACAATTAAAGACCCGATGTTCGTGTGTAATTCGGATCAATATTAAACACAGTTGGGAACGCCACTCCACAATTATATTTGCAATTATCGAGAATTTCATGCTTGGTCAGCCAACAAGCGTATCTGCCCCTCCCATACCCCTCTCTTAGTCCACAGTGTCATGAGTCCCGCCTGTCAGGCACAGGAGATAAATATTTAAGCGTACTCGTATGTTTTATTACATGGAATGGTATGTGGCAATCGATATACATAATTACAATGAAGAGAAAAAAAATGTACACATGTAATAAATGCAGTTTCGAGAGAAACGACTGTGGCGTACCTGAAAAGAGATTCATTAATTTGTTGGCATAAATATTTTCTATTCTGAGTATTCATTGGAGCCTCTTTTCTAACTAATAGAAACATATTTTATGTTTTTAATTTTACCATTTTTTACCATTACACTTGAGTTTATAACTTTTATTTCATGAGCTGCGAATATAAATCAACAAACTAAAATTAAGATCAGCTCAAAAACTCCTTTAAATATTTACTTTATGCATAATTTGTTGAAGAATTTGTGTACAACAAATATTTTCACAATTAAACTTGAACTTTCTACTTTAACTTTATTTCGCGCAAACATAAACCAACAAATAAAAACAAAGATCAGCTCAAAATTAGCCCAAAATATTAATTTTATGGAGCACTTGCTGTGGTCCTTACCTTAAATTTTGAACTGCTGCTCCGTATTCACACAACACACAAAAGGGAACTGCAAACATTGGGGACACAATTGTATTATGAGAATGTAATTGAATGCCAACAGCTTAGCGGCCAATGAATTAATTCATAATTAACGAAATTGAAAATTTGCAACAAAACACGAGAGTTAAATGCCCGGCACCGCAACATTCATGAAATATTCATGCAGAAAGAGAGAGAGAGAGAGGGAGAGAGAGAGAGAGAGAGCCACGCCCAACCCCTTAGATTTGTGTGGGATTTTCTTTTATTATTTTTCTATTATTCATTGCAATCAGGCATAAATAATTGCCACGCCGTTTGCTGTTATGGCCATTAGCATATTTGCCATTTTGCCATTTTGCCATTCTCCATTAGAAATTCTTGTTCCCCTTTGCTATTTTACATTTAAATTTTATATTTACAATTTCAGGAATGGAATGACTATAAATTGAAATGGAATCCCGACGATTACGGCGGCGTGGACACGCTGCATGTGCCCTCTGAGCATATATGGCTGCCGGATATTGTGCTCTATAACAAGTAAGTGCCAAACTAATTTTCGAACAGAGAGCCAACCCCACCCGAAGGCAGCTTCCTTGCTGGCTGGCTGGGCCATTTGCATAATTGGCCCGAATGGGGCGGGCGGGCAGGCATAAATCAAAGCAAACTGTTTCTTTGCGTCGGCCATTTATCAGCCGATGATTAACGTATTTTTATTTCAATGTAACTTGAGCATTGCGGCTTGCCGCGGCTCTCCAGCCTGGTGTGGCCCTCGGACCATGTATCTGGAGTAGGCTATTAGGCTGGCCTTTATTCTGCTGCTGTTTCTGTTTGTGGACGGTTTTGTTTTGCTATTCTTGCTTTAATTATTATAATTTGCCCTGTGTGGTATTCTGCTGCTTAAAATGGAGCCAAAGCAATGAAACTGGAAGAGATGAACCGTGGAATGGTAGATAAAATAAAGCAATAAACAAAGCAAAAAAGTGAAGTGAAACTCAGGCTGAATTTTGTGCTGATTAAAGTTTATATTAGCTTCAAAGAAAACTTATGTTTGGTAGCCGTAAATATAAAACTAATTTCTTGGTACACATTTTTGCCAACTATTTTGCAGTGGTTGCCCACTGTGTCTTCAGTTTGAGTGGCCAAAACACTTGAATTTTTCGTGGATGTGCCAAGCGGCCCAGGACCAGGACATCGGTCAGGCTATGGCTTTGGCTGCTGCTATTTGCTGTTGCTTTTGGCAGATCGGCTTACGCGCTTTATGTGCTTTTTATATACACACACTCATAGAGGGGAGGGGGGGGGGGGGGGGGGGGAGAGGGTGTGTGACATTTATCGGATGACCTCGTTCTTTTTTTTTTTTTTTTTTTCGCTTTTTCGGCTGGCTGTTGTCAAAATGGTCTTATTCTTCTATTGATATCAACTTATATGACTTTATCTCATCA